>NC_142879.1:7578257-7881287 GCF_051225735.1 Oryctolagus cuniculus | reverse complement strand
ATTTCTTGGGTTTCTATTCTGTTCCACTGGTCTACACATCTGTTTTTGTGCCAGTACCAGGCTGTTTAGATAACTTCATATAGTATGTCTTGAGGTCTGGTATTGTGATGCCTCCAGCTTTGTTTTTGTTGTTTAATATTATTTTAGCTATTTGGGGTCTCTTGTTCTTCCATATTAATTTTAGCATTTTTTCTAGATCTAAAAAGAATATTGTTGGTATATTGATTGGTATGGCATTGAATCTATAAATTGCTTTCGGTAATATGGACATTTGGCAGATGTTGATTTTCTAATCCATGAACATGGAAGGTTTTTCCACTTTTTTGTGTCTTCTTCTAATTCTTTATGTTTTGTAATTTTCATCATAGAGATCTTTGACATCCTTGGTTAAATTTATTCCTAGCTATTTAAATTTTTCATAGCTATTGTGAATGGGATTGATCTTAGAAGTTCTTTCTCAGTTATGGTTTTGTCTGTGTATACAAAGGCTACTAATTTTTGTGTGTTGGTTTTATATCCTGCTATTTTACCAAGCTCTTTTATGTGTTTCTATAGTCTTTTAGTGTAATCCTTTGGGTTCCCTATAAATAGAATCATGCCACCACTGAATAGGGTTAGTTATCCTTCTTCCTTCCCTATTTGTATCCTTTGATGTGTTTTTCTTGACTGAAGGATCTGGCTAAAACTTCCAGGACTATATTAAATAGCAATGCTGAAAGTGGACATCCTTTTCTGGTTCCAGATCTTAATGGGAATACCTTCAGTTTTTCCCCATTCAGTACTATGCTATGGATTTGTTATAAATTGCTATGATTATGTGGACCCAATTTGCTTAATGTTTTCATCATAAAAGGGTGTTGAATTTTGTCAAGTGATTTTTCTGCATCTATTGAGATAATCATATGGTTTTGGTCTTCTGCTTGTTGATGTGATTAATCACATTTATTGATTTTGGGATGTTGATCCATCCCTGTATACAAGGGATAAACCACACCTGGTCCAGGTGAATGATTCTTCTGATGCATTGTTGGATTCGATTGGATAGTATTTTTTCTGGGGATTTTTACATCTATGCTCATCAGGGATATTGGTCTATAGTCTTCTTTCTTTGTCGTATCTTTTTCTGGATTAGGAATTAAGGTGATACAGGCTTCATGAAAGTATTTTGGGAGGATTCCATCCCTTTCAGTTGTTTTGAATAGCTTGAGAATTGGAATTAGTTCTTCTAAATGTCTGGTAAAATTCAGCAGAGAAACCATCAGGTTTTCTTTATTGGAATGGTCTTTATTACTGATTCAGTTTTAGTTTTGGTTATTGGTCTGTTCAGGTGTTCTATGTCTTCATGGCTCAATTTAGGTATGTTGTACATGACCAGGAATCTATCCATTTCTCCTAGCTTTCCCAATTTGTTGGCATATTGCTCTTTGTAGTAATTATTGACGATTCTTTTATTTCTCTGGTATCTGTGGTTACGTTTCATTTTTCATCTCTGATTTTGTTATTTTGGGTATCCTCTCATTTTTTTTTCATTAGTTGGGCCAATGGTGTGTCAATTCAATTTTTCAAAAATCATCTCTTAATCTCATTGATATTTTGGATTTTTGTTTCAATTTTGTATATTTTTTCCTTATTTTAATTATTTTTTCCTCCTAATAATTTGTGGTTTCATTTATTGTATTTTCTAGGTCCTTGAGATGCATTGATAGTTCTTTTATTTAGTGACTTTCCAATTTCTTGATCTGGGCACCAATTGTTATAAATTTCCCTCTTAACACTGCTTTTGCTGTATCTTATAAATTTTGATATGAGGCATTGCTATCTTCATTCACTTCCAGAAGATTTGTAATTTCTCTTTTGTTTTCTGTTATAATCCACTGTTCATTTAGGAGCATGTTGTTCAGTTTGCATGTGTTTGCATAGGACGTTATGGGGGGGAAGTCATTGTAATCCATAAGCTGTACTTTGGAAATTTATATTCATTAAATAAAAGTTGGGAAAAAATGTTCTTGATTTTCTTGAGTTACTGGTTTTGAGCTTCAATCCATTGTGATCAGAGAAGGTGAATGGAATGTATTTGATTTGTTTTTTTTTAATTTGTTGAGACTTGCTTTATGGCCGACTATATGTTCTATCTGAAGAAAGTTCCATGCACTTCTGAAAAGAATGTGTACTCTGCAACTGTGGGGTGAAGAGTTCTGTAGATATCAATTAGGTCCATTTGACCCATAGTGTCGATTAGCTCTGTTGTGTCTCTGTTGATTTTCTGTATGGTTGATCTATCCACTGATGAAAGGGGGGTGTTGAAAGTTGAAGTCTCCCGTTTGTATTATATTGGAGTTTAGTCTCCCTTTAGATCCATTAGGAGATCTTTTAAATAGCCAGGCACCTTATAACTGGATTTATATACATTTATTATAGTCATATCTTCCTGTTGTATTGATCTCTTAATAGTTATACTTTAACAGTCTTTCTGTTAAAGTCTTTTTTGTCTGATGTTAGGATGGCTACACCTGCCCCCCCTTTTTTTCCATTCACATGGACTATCTTTTTCTATCCTTTCACTTGCAATCCACGTGTGTCTTTGTTAGTGAGGTGTGTTTCTTTTAGGCAGCAAATAGATGGGTCTTATTTTTTTTAACTTTTATTTAATGAATATAAATTTCCAAAGTACAGCTTATGGATTACAATGGATTCCCCCCCCATAACTTCCCTCCCACCTGCAACCCTCCCCTTTCCCAATCCCTCTCCCCTTCCATTCATATCAAGATTCATTTTCGATTCTCTTTATATACAGCAGATCAGTTGAGCATACATTAAGTAAAGATTTCAACAGTTTGCTCCCACACAGAAACACAAAATGAAAAATACTGTTTGAGTACTAGTTATAGCATTAAATATCAATGTACAACACACAAAGGACAGAGATCCTACATGAGGAGTAAGTGCACAGTGACTCCTGTTGTTGACTTAACAAATTGACACTCTTGTTTATGGCATCAGTAATCACCCTAGACTCTTGTCATGAGTTGCCAAGAATATGGAAGCCCCCTGAGTTCACCGACTCTGATAATTTTTAGACAAGGCCATGGTCAAAGTGGAAGTTCTCTCCTCCCTTCAGAGAAAGGTACCTCCTTCTTTGATGACCTGTTCTTTCCACTGGGATCTCACACTTTCATTTAGTTTTGTTTTTTTTTTTTTTGTCAGAGTGTCTTGGCTTTCCATGCCTGAAATACTCTCATGGGCTCTTCAGCCGGATCCACATGCCTTCAGGGCTGATTTTGAGGCCAGAGTGCTCTTTAGGACATCTGCCATTCTATGAGTCTGCTGTGTATCCCGCTTCCCATGTTGGATCGTTCTCTCCCTTTTTTATTCTAGTAGTTAGTATTTGCAGACACTAGTCTTGTTTTTGTGATCCCTTTGACTCTTAGTCCTATCATTATGATCAATTGTGAACAGAAATTGATTACTTGGACTAGTGAGATGGCATTGGTACATGCCACCTTGATGGGATTGAATTGGAATCCCCTGGTATGTTTCTAACTCTACCATTTGGGGCAAGTCAGCTTGAGCATGTCCCAGATTGTACATCTCTTCGATGGGTCTTATTTTTTAATCCATTAGGTGAGTTTGTATGTTTTAACTTGAGAGTTGAGACAATTTATGTTCAAGGTAACTACGTTCAAGTAACTACTTGGCAGTCCCATTTTTCCATGAATGTTCGTATCATTTATTTTGAGTTTCTTTTGTACTTTAACTTGGGGATTTTCTGTTTTCACATTATTTTATGATGGTGGGTTTCTTTCTGTTTCTGTGTTTAGTACATCCTTTAGCACTTTTTGTAAGGTAGGGCATATGGTGACAAATTCTTTCAATTTCTGTTTGTTATGGAATGCCTTTATTTCACCTTCATTTATAAATATGAACTTTGCAGGGTATAGTATTCTGAGTTGACAAGGTTTTTTTCTTAAGATTTGGACTATATCTTGCCATTGTCTTCTAGTGTATGGTTTCTGATGATAAGTTGGCTGTGAGTCTAATTAGAGATCACTGAAGGTAATATGGAGTTTTTCTCATGCATATTTTACAATCTTTTCTTTATGCTTTACTGTGGAAAGTTTGACTACAATGTGTCATGGTGAAGATCTTTTCTGGTCATATCTGTTAGGGGTTGTGTTTGCTTCCCGTTCTTTAACTTTCATTTCTTTCTCCAAGTTGGGAAAGTTTTCTGCAATTATTTCACTAAGTGAGTCTTCTATTCCCTTCTCTTTTTGCACTCCTTCAGGCACTCCTAAGACCCATATGTTGGGTCATTTGATAGTATCCCATATATCTCCAACACTGCTTTTAAGTTTTCTAATTTCTTCCTCTTGGTTTTGGTCTGACTAAAATTTCTGGAGATTTGTCTTCTAGCTCAGATATTCTTCCTTCTGCTGCACCGACTCTGTTGTTAAGGCTTTCCACTGCATTTTTTTTTATTATTTGATCTATTGAATTCTTCATTTCTAGTTTCATTTTCATTCATCTCATATATGGTTTTCTTCAGCTCATGGATTTGCTTCTACTTTTGAGTAACCTTATGACTAATTTTTTATGACTAATTTTTTAATTGCATTTTGCGCATTTCCTCAATCTCTTTATCTTCATTTTCTATACTGAAATGTTGTTGTACTCCTTTGCAGAGGTCATAGTTTCTTCCTTATTCTTATTTCTAAAATTTTTACATTTATTTTTATGCATTTGTAAATTTTCTTTTTCTCTGATAGCTTTTTATCTTTGAACTATACTTCTGTGGCTTAGTTGAATGTCTACACTTTCAGAAAATACCAGGATGTGTGTGGTGAATGTGTCCAGGAAGTTCTGGTCAGTGATCCTGGATGGGGTGAGTATCTGGGGTAATACCCAAGTTAGGTGTGGTAGCTTTCCTTTGGTTGACTGGATGGACAGGAATGATCACCTCTGTTGTTGTGATGACAGCTTTCCAGGCTGAGGAGTGCGCACATGTTAGCCCCCCGTGTGTCCTACACTCTTCCACACTGCCATATGAACTGCACATATGATCTGCCCAGTCCTTCTGTGAGCACTGTTCTCTCTGCTTTGAGCTGCTCTAGGCAAACAAGGAGCTCTGAGAATATGCCACAACACTCTGTGATTACCCAGAATTCAGCTACACACTGTCTCCTCTCACAGGATCACAGTGTTTTCTCAGTCTAGCATCCAGGACTCTCAGGGTCAAGGAGTACAGGTGGAGCCCCTCTGCCCCGCTGGCCCATCCTGGCCACAGTGGGACCAAGGTGCTCCCAAAGCCATTGTCTGCATGTGTTCCAGCCTTCTGGATCGAATCCTGTCCTCCCAACCAGATTTGAAGTCAGTGGGGTACACAGATTTTTCTCTCTGGGTTACAAGCTGCTCACAATACCTGCCTGCCACAGCCATGGTCATGTAATAATTGTGCTGAGCGCTTAGGAGAGGCCTACAGGCTGCACTTCCCTTCTGCAGGGATGGCTCCCACACCACTCCTGTTGCTGGGTGAGTGCAGCTTATGCTATGGAGACCACCTCCATAGCATAAGTAGCTACTGCACTGCTGTGGGTGCCCCCTGCTGACTGGGTAGATGGTGGCCCCAAGAATTGCTGGGAGTATGCACACAATCTGGGGCAGCCACTATGTCTCAACACTCCCAGCACTGGCTGCTGGTCACTGTTGTAGGAGAAGGAAGGGAGAGAAAGAGAGACTCTCTGTCTTTTTTCCTTTCCTCTCCTCCTCTGGGTGAGAGGTCACCCAGCTGCATTCAAATAGGCACAGTTCACCAAACTTCCCTTCTCACTGTGTCAACACTGGCACAGGCCCTGGAGTCCCATCTCTCCTGGTTTGCCAGGGTGGGCAAGTGGGCGTCCCCCTTCCTGGATCCAAGTTGCTGTGTCTTCTTTATCTTCCTGTAACCTCCCTGCTGCGTGTCTGCACCTTCTGAACAGATTCGGGCCATTTGTACTGCTTTCACTGGGAGTCCCACTGCAGTTTCCCCTGAGGCTCTACCCTGAGAGTGCTCTCCCTCCACTTTTTTAATAGCAATTTAACCCCATGTAAATCAAACCACCCTGTAGCTATTCTACTGTCTTGAAAACACCTCCCCTCCAATTTGAAATTCTTACTTATGTAATCTTCAAATAAGGAATAACCTGAATCACAACATTTACTGAGACTGAAAATGTAGTAGAGAGAGGCTCTGTCACTTGTAACAAACCAAACATTAATTTATTTGGGATGATACCTGGACAGTCTCTAAGGAATTGTGTTCTTACAAGAATATTTAACCCATGTAAATAAATGACAGTTGTTAAAATTAATTGTTGACCTCTGTAGACCACAATCTTGATCACCCAGTTGCTCTTTTTTTATTTCATTCTCATCCTGAAGCCTAATTATGACAGTGTGTTGGTGTGTGTGTATGTATTTAGTTTTTCATTTTTTCTGGACATCAATCGGTAGGCATTTTCACTATGTGTAAATATGATTATTTCTATATTCTATAATTTACTGTCTTTTTATCTTGTGAGGTAATTACTTTTACTTTAAAATTTAACAATATTTTGATACTTTTTGTACCCCCTTCCCCAGGGATCCGAGCGGTCCAAAATTTCTCAGATTGAGGCCAGTAAATACACATTAATTTTAAATGGTTTACTTTCATTTGTACAGAAGAAACTTAACAAAATTTTAATAAGAATTTTAGATGATTTAACAAACAAATCTGATAAAATGAAAGAGAATCATTTCATAGGTAATTCAATTAAGGCTTTCATCATGGACGATATTATTAAATACATAATTATCAAAATAATACTACAGGCAACAAAAGTCCCTTGAATGAAACCTGAAAAGTATTTACAGGAATACAATGTGAATGTGTTAGCCTGAGATATTTCTTACCCATGTCTCAGTATTGTATCCTTAAAAATAGATGCTATCTTAATAGTTTGGGAAAGTGCTGTTTAGGACATCTGCCATTCTATGAGTCTGCTGTGTATCCCGCTTCCCATGTTGGATCGTACTCTCCCTTTTTTATTCTATCAGTTAGTATTAGCAGACACTAGTCTTGTTTGTGTGATCCCTTTGACTCTTAGACCTATCAGTGTGATCAATTGTGAACTGAAATTGATCACTTGGACTAGTGAGATGGCATTGGTACATGCCACTTGATGGGATTAAATTGGAATCTCCTGGTATGTTTCTAACTCTACCATTTGGGGCAAGTCAGCTTGAGCATGTCCCAAATTGTACATCTCCTCCCTCTCTTATTCCCACTCTTATATTTAATAGGGATCACTTTTCAGTTAAATTTAAACACCTAAGTGAAAGTTTAATGATACATTCAATATTCACATTTTAATGCTGTATTTAGAATATATTTTTTAAATATTAAATACTTAATATTAAACTTTGTTTAAAACTGTAAAGGAACGTGGTAAGAAGGGTTCAGGATGGTGACCATGGTCAGTTATGCACATGGAGAGTATATGTGAGTATTGTGTATATATGAGTATTGTTTATATATGAGTATATATGAGTATTGTGTACATATGAGCATATATGAGTATTGCGTACATATGAGTATATATGAGTATTGTGTATATATGAGTATTGTGTACATGTGAGTATATAGAGTATTGTGTACATATGAGTATATATTGAGTACATATGAGTATATATGAGTATTGTGTACATATGAGTATATAGAGTATTCTGTACATATGAGTATGTATTGAGTACATATGAGTATATATGAGTATTGTGTACATATGAGTATATAGAGTATTGTGAACACACACAAATCCTATCTGTGGCTCTCTGCCATTCATTTGCATTTAGTGGTAGCTAGTCCATTCAGGTAAAGGTCCATATTCCCCTCTAGCATACATTGGAGGATCTAGAGGACTTCCCAGAGCCCATGAGTGATTTTGAGGAAGTCTTGCGTCTGACCATACAGCCTGTGGTGCAGCACCAAGGATTTGATCTTCTTGGGGTTTATTAAGGGAAATTAAGGTTTATTAAGGAGATTGTGGGGAAACAAGAAAATCCTGGGAGACCATTCACTGTGGTGTTGTGAGCTGTTTGGCTTGTTCTTCTAGAAGCATACAGGATAAATTATCTTTCATTCTGTATATAAGCATTATTTTTTGCAGTATTCACCATTTACTACAATGGGAATAATTAGTAGAAACTATTATTATCTTCTTTATTAATTAATGCAAATAGCACCACAATATGCTGCAAAGTCACTTGTAAATACTTACATACGTTTAAAATGACAAATGCTCTCTAAAGGACAATTTTAATATGATTTATATTCCTGTAAAATATGTAAAAATATTTTAAAATATTTTAATGACATTAAAATGCTAATTAATGATACTTAACAGAAATCAAGGTCTTTCATTGATGGGCTCAAAGTGGTAGGGAAATAGCTAATTTATTAGAGTATTACACTCTGTAATTTAAAACTCTAACTGCCTATTTTCAATAAATTTACTTTTACACATAGATTAGGAAGAATTAGATGTTAATTATTATAATAAAAATAGCTAGACTTTATATGTCACTAGATTAAAAGTAGAGAGAAACATAGGATATAAAATTATTATTATTCTTAACCCAAACATACAAATCAAGTTTTACTGGTTATTTTAATATATAAATTCCATTTTGTTTTGATAATATGTGGTGTATTTGAAAGAGAATTTTTAATAAAATGACAGCAACAAGGCAGTTACAAGAGGCATTCAAAATATCTGTCTTATGTCATTTTTTTCTTTTTGTCTGCTGTTTATACTTAGGAAATGACTATTGGGTCAACACTTTTTCATCTTAAAATAATGATATTCATTTATTTCCCTAAATATTAAAATCTCCACTAAATATGAAAAATGAAGCTGAACACAGAAGGGATGTTTGCCATCAGCAATGACTGATGATCAGTGAGACAGCTGGTGGAATCAGTACTGAGCAGGCAGTGTGTTACAACAATGACAACTGACTTGGAATAAGCAGAAGGGATTTAATTGTTTTTAACAGATATGAGGCTTTGAGTGAGAACAATACTTATGAAATGCAAGCAAATCCATATAAAATATGACAAATATTGGCTAGTCTTAAATATAGACATGTTAGTTAGTACTATACTGTAGGTAAAAATGATTTGTATCAAGGGCAACACAAAATAAAATAGTTTAATTTTTTAGGAGAGTATCTGAATTTATGAAATAAATTCTATTATGTCATAATCAAATAATCTAGATTGATTTCTTAATTTCTTTTCCAAAAAAAGGCTTCTGTACTCACTTCCCTGTTGAAAATTGATGAGCATTATTGACCGATACCTGACCTCATCAGGTGTGAAATCCTTTGTATCCTCAGATATCTCCCACTTCATTCCTCTTCTTTCTTCAGCATAGTCTCAGACACACCTAGTTAGTTGTAGGGAAGGAATATAAGCACAGAATCCTGATTAATTGTAGGATCCTAGACAGGTAAACCAGGTTCAAGTTCCTGTTTCTCCTCTGTTTTATCTCTCAGTCTTAATTTCCCTTTCATAAATGGTTATTTTCTACAGTGTTATTTAGAAACTACATAAATATCTATGAAAGACTATAGAATACGGTTTCAGGACATTCAAATTTTATTATTTAATTTCCATTACCCTTATAAATAGTTTCATATTTTGTGTAGTGATTTGTACACAAGAATTGTTTGTTTGAAAGGCAGAGTGATAGGGAGAGAGGGAAAGACAGATAGAAATAAAGATCTTCCATCCACTGTTCATTCCCCAAATGCATGCGACATATGATGCTAGGCTGAGCTAAAGCCTGGAACCCAGAGCCCCATGCAGATCTCCCTCATGGATAGCAAATTTCCAAGTATAGGAGCCATCATCCACTGTTTTCCTGGATGCATTCGTAGGAAGCTGCGTTAGAAGTTAACTAAGTGTCCTAAACAATGAGCTTAACCCGATGCACCCAAGCTCGCCTCCACCGTGCAATGTTGAGCCTTTATTGTTTAAAGTGTTTACAATTAGTTCCCATTATTAGATCTCAAATTTACATTATGAATAATTTGAAGACATTTTACTATTTTCAATTCTGTTTATTCTTTGTAAAAGATTGTTTTAAATGATTGGTTCATTTGAAAGGCGGAGCTAACAGAGACAGATGGAGAGACAGTCGCTGTATCACTATCAGAAGGCAGAAATGGCCAGGGCTGGGCCAGGCTGAAGCCAGGAGCCAGATGCTTCGTCTTAGTCTGCCACACGGGTGGCAAGGGCTCAAGTACTTTTTATTAAAAAGAAAAAGGTTTATTTACTTGAATGACAGTGTTACAAAGCGAGGGGGCAGAGAGAAAGAAAACAAGAGACAGCAGTGGATCTTCCATCCACTGGTTTACTCCCCAGATTACTCCTTGGGCTAGACTGAAGCCAGGAACCAGGAGCTTCATTCAGGTCTCCCATGTGGGTACAGGGGCCCCAGCACTTGGGCCATCCTCTGCTGCTTTCCCAGGCACATTAACAGAGAACTGTATCAGAAATGGAGCAACTGGGACTTGAAGTGGTGCCCATATGGGATGCCGGCATTGCAGGCAATGGCTTTACCTGCTCTGCCACAGTGCCAGCACCTTGAGCCATCTTTTGATGCTTTCTCAGGGTTGTTAGCAGGAAGCACCTGGGACTCAAACAAGAACTCTTAAGGGATACCATTTTCAAGTGGTAGTTTAACCTGATGAGATACAACACTTGCCCCCATACAGTTTATTCTTTAGAACAGTTTTAGATTCACAACAAAATTGAGCAAAGATACACAGATTTCTCACTCTCTTCCCCTACACATACACAACTCCTCGATTGCCAAGAGCTCTCAATCAGAACAGTAGGTGTTACAGTTGATGAATTTACATGATGTGTGTATAAGTAATTAATACCTATATGATATGTAGATATGCACGGTTGCCTATCTGTATATTTAGATAGAAAGATATCATATCATATCATTCAAGGACTCTAGCTTACATGAGCATCCAGTCTTGCTGCTGCACATTCCATGGTTCTGTACAAGTGTAGAAAGATTTATGTACATCTTTCTAACATCATGCCGAATGTTTTCACTGCCCGTGAGTCTTCTGAGCTCCGTCTATTCATTCCTCCTTCCTACCTAACTCCTGGAAAACACTTTCTTTTTATTGCCTCCATTTTATTGTTTTTCCTTGAACATATTGTAGTTGGAGTGATGCAATGCATAGTCATTTTAGATTGTTTCTACCATGAATTTTTATACTTGACAGCACATTTCTTTTTAGTGCTTAATTATTTTCCATTGTTAAGATGCACCATAACCCATTTATCCATTCACATGCTGAAAACTAGCTTCCTTGCTCCAAGTTTTGGAAGTTATGAAAATGTAAGTGCTTTTTTTCTAACTAGTTGCTAGTAAGGATTATTACAAAGGGTGTTCTTTAAGTGCTTCTATCTGGGTGCGTGCTCTGTTTGTGAGAACCACAGTATGATCAGACATTCTAGTTAGATGCCACTCCATCACTGCTTTGTGCTCTCCCTTTTCATCACATTGTGCTCTGGTCTTCCCTGTTTGGTTGAAGCATTTCCTTATTCATCATAGGTCAACAATTCATTGATTCGATACATTAAGAATATCTTCTTCCATTGAGCCATTTGTCTAATTTCACACAAACCACCCTTTGCAGAAGAAAAGCCTTTAAACTTGAAGTGATCAGATACTACCAATTTTAATTTTTTATTTTGCTACACGAAATTGTTTGAAAGCATTTCTTCCAGCAGGTGAAAAAATATTTTCCTAATTACTTTTTATTACTACTCTTATATTACTTTCATATTTAGCCTTTGAATCTTTTTGAGGTTTAGATGTAAGTGAGGGGACTTAAAAAATTCATGGAAAATGTGGGGCTGGGACTGTGGTGCAGCGGGTTAATGCCCTGGCCTGAAGTGTCGGCATCCCATATGGGTGCCGTTTTGAGACCTGGCTGCTCCATTTTCGATCCAGCTCTCTGTTATGGCCTGGGAAAGCAGTAGAAGATGGCCCAAGTCCTTGGGGCCCTGCACCAGCCTTGAAGACCTGGAAGAAGCTCCTGGCTTTGGATTGGCATAGCTCCGGCTGTTGCGGCCAATTGGGGAGTGAACCAACAGATGGAAGACCTCTTTCTCTCTCTCTCTCTCTTTCTGCCTCTCCTTTGTGTAACTCTGTCTTTCAAATAAATAAATAAATCTTAAAAATACTCATGGAAAATGTAATTAAAAATTATATATACATATAACATATATATTCTGGTAGAAAATATTTTTGAAATATTTATATAGTTTGTCATAAAACACATGTTTCTATCGGTTAGTGTTAGCAGGTACTAGACTTGTTTATGTGCTCCCTTTGACTCTTAGTCCATTCATTATGATCAATTGTGAACTGAAATTGATCACTTGGAATAGTGAGATGGCATTGGTACATGCCACCTTGATGGGATTGAATTGGAATCCCCTGCTATGTTTCTAACTCTACCATTTGGGGCAAGTCAGCTTGAGCATGTCCCAAATTATACATCTCTTCCCTCTCTTATTCCTACTCTTATGTTTAACAGGGATCACATTTCAGTTAATTTTCAACACTTAAGAGTAACTGTGTATTAATTACAGAATTAAACCAGTCATATTAAGTAGAACAGACAAAAAAACTGCTAAGAGGGATAATGTATTAAGTTGTTCATTAACAGTCAGGGCTATGCTGATCAAGTCACCGTTTCCCATAGTGTCCATTTCACTTCAACAGGTTTCCTTTTTGGTGTTCAGTCAGTTGTCACCGATCAGGGAGAACATATGGTATTTGTCCCTTTGGGACTAACTGATAGAATAAATAAAGGGGAGAGTGATCCAACGTGGGAAGTTAGATACTCAGCAGACTCATAGAATGGCAGATATCCTAAATAGCACTCTGGCCTCAGAATCAGCCCTAAAGGCATTCGGATCTGGCTGAAAAGCCCATGAGAGTATTTCAGGCATGGAAAGCCAAGACACTCTGGCAAAAGATCTCTGTGAGTGAGATCCCAGTGGAAAGAACAGGTCTTCAAAGAAGGAGGTACCTTTCTCTGAAGGGAGGAGAGAACCTCCACTTTGACTATGACCTTATCTAAACAAAATAAGAGTCGGAGAACTCAGAGGGCTTCCATAGCCTTGGAAACTCATGACTGGAGCATAGGGAGATTACTGATGCCATAGACAGGAGTGTCAATTTGTAAAGTCAACAACAGGAGTCACTGTACACTTACTCCTCATGTAGGATCTCTGTCCTTAATGTGCTGTGCATTGAGATTTAATGCTATAACGAGTACTCAAACAATATATTTCACTTTGTGTTTCTATGGGGGTGCAAACTGTTGAAATCTTTACTTAATGCATACTAAACTGATCTTCTGTAAAAAAAAAAAAAAGAAATTATCAATTCCCAACTTGACTCTCACTGGGATTAAACATGACAATAGTCTGATCTGATTTCATCATCATTTAAAAAAAATCATCTATTATTTTTCACTTTATGTTTCTGTGTGGGAGCAAACTGTTGAAATCCTTACTTAATGTATACTAAGCTGATCTTCTGTATATTAAGATAATCGAATATGAATCTTGATGTGAATGGAAGGGGAGAGGGAGTGGGAAAGGGGAGGGTTGTGGGTGGGAGGGACAGTATTGGGGGGAAGCCATTGTAATCCATAAGTTGTACTTTGGAAATTTATATTCATTAAATAAAAGTTAAAAAAAAAAACATGTTTCTTTAACTCTTTGAAGTACCCTCATGTTCAGTGTTATACAGAGATCAAGTTTTGTAATCTTCTACTTGTAAACTAGTTTTACTAATCTGTTAGTTGTCAGTTCTTATCAAATCTATCATATACACCACGTGTCCAGGTGTATATGAGTTGACCACATCCAAGGTCCATCTTCTGTTCCATTGGACATTTTGCTTATTATTTCAAATATTCCTTTTTACTACTATGCCCTCTCAAATGTCTATCTAATGTTGATATACCCCATCTTTACTGTTATTTTCATTGCTTTATTTTTTAGTTAATTTATTTTTAAAGATGTATTTATTTATTTTTAAAGATTTATTTATTTATTTGAAAGTCAGAGAGAGAAGCAGAGGCAGAGAAAGAGACAAAGAGGTCTTCCATCTGCTGGTTCACTCCCCAGATGGCTGCCTTGGCCAGAGCTGTGCTGATCCGAAGCCAGGATCTAGGAGTTTCCTCCAGGTCTCCCATGTGCGTGCAGGGGCCCAAGGACTTGGGCCATCTTCTACTGCTTTCCCAGGCCATAACAGATAGCTGGATCAGAAGCGGAGCAACCAGAACCTGAACCGGGGCCCATATGGGATGCTGGCACTGCAGGTGGTGTGCTTTACCTGCTATGCCGCGGCGCCGGACCTCTGCTTTAGCATTTGAAGCATATATTTTGGACTACAAAAGTAAGCTTTAGAATAATTTTTGCATCATTGCAAAATGTAACCTTAGATTGATTTTCTGGAAGGCCTGGAAGAAGCTCCTGGTTCCTGTCTTTGAATCTAGGAGCTCCAACTGTTGAGGCCATTTGAAGAGTGCACCAGCAGATAGAAGACCTCTCTCTCTCTCTACCCCTACCTCTCTGTAACTCTGCCTTTCAAATAAAAATAAATCTTTTAAAAAATGTTGAATCACCTTGAATTCCTAACATAATCTCCACATGCTCATTACATTAAATTTGGTTTGGTGAAGTTTTAAAATCTATACCTATGTGTCCTTGCATAACATTGGTCTGTTCTTCGTTGCCTGTTTTGTTTAGTAATGTTTTTTGTTCCTGGTTTTGTGTCAGAGTAATAACTGCCTATACGAATCACTGGGACGTCTTCTTGCTTCTTTAATTTTCTGGAAGAATTGTGTTAAAGTGGTATTTTTTGTGTGTAAATGTTTGGTAGAATTTATCAGTCCATCTGCACCTGTAGAAAGAATAACAGGTCATGGCCAAGTAAATCTCATTAAATACATGTAAATTCTGCTGGCTTATGATTCAAAAATCAATTATTGTGGTTCATGTTGGGAAGAAATTTAACAAGAAAGCACATATTTAAATTCCTATTTCACTGATTTTCCTTGATGATTATATCTTACCTGTTTCTTTTGATTTTCTCTGATTTACTATGTACAAACAGCTGGGATTAACTTTTTGCTCCTTTTAAAGCTTTCTTATTCTCCTAATGATTCAATTTAAAATTCTATATTTCTTGAAAAGTAAATATTATGTTTCACAAATTTTGATATTCATCAATATGTCTAATTTTCACTCATGACTTTCTCAAAGAAAGTATTTGTTGTAATTGAAGGTAATAACCAACCACCCAAATATATAAATGGATTTGCAAATATATCCTCTTTCCATTAATATCCATACTGTATTTAATATTTAATACTAGCTTAGACTAAGATCACCTAAGAATGTCTATCTGGAGGCATACATATCTTCATTATATAAAGTAAATTTCATTATTATATAATTATAATTTCTGTAGAATTACACATTTTATACTACTAAAGAAATTAAAATAATTAATAAATTAAATATACAAGAAAGTCTAGTTATATAACTTATAGGATATAATTACACAAATTACAAATATTATCCAGTTGTATATTATGTGATTCATAATATGAATAAATGAATATGTGATTACTATGTAAATCTATCCAATTTACTTGAAATTACATATTATATTTAAAAATGTATTTTATTATGTAGCTATTTTAGAACTACTCATTATTTAATACCAAATTTTTGGAGTTTTTGAAAATTAATAGTTATCAGAAGAAGGCGTTTCTCCAACTTATTTTTTTTTTCAGTTAAGTACGTGAATGTGACAGATTTGGTATCTATGCAAATACCTAGTTCAGAAATCCATTTTCCTTAGTCCATATCATTTACCCATGTCATTGTATTTCAAAATACCTTTCAATTCGTTCCATATAAGTCAAGGTGACAGCATAAAAATTTTGAATTAATTTGGCCCTTTGATCCAATTCAGAGGCATGTGACAGTAAGGCCTGTGTTCTTTGCTGTATTTTTCTTACATCTATTAGACATTATTTCTGAGTACAACTGCAGTATACATATGGCATCATGCTGGCATTATAGATGCAAAATCAGTATGTTGTACAACATATCTGATCTAAACGAATTGTTGTAGCTACTTGACTTAAATATATCAGAATCAACTAGAAGAATTCAAATAGCAGTTGCCTTTTGTATATACATATGCTTATTAAGTTTCATTTTCCAAATCTTTTGAGAACGCCACTGAGTTAAAATATTCCCTAGACATGATATTTATCTGATATCAAATTTTAGATTAAATGTTCACATTTCATAAATAACATTCCCTTTGAGAATGGCAGTAATCTACATTGATCTATTTGACATTAGGAGAAAGTCAACACTTGCTTCACTGTCAATCAAAGTTTTACAAAATATCTTTTCATTGAGAGTTTCCTGCTGCAATGCTTATGGCAGGCCTGTCTCTACACTAAGATCAAGAATATTCTGCTCATTATTAATAAATAAATATAAAATATGAGATATAAATAAATATAAAAAATAATTTAAATGATTTCTTAAGAACATTTACCTGAGTCATATTGAAATTTATACCTCCAGGAGTACTTCAGAAAGTCCATGAAACAATACCGTTAAAGTATGAATTTCTTTTAGAGTGAAAAACATTTCTTAATGCATGGAAAATGTTATTATGAAAAGAAATCATGCATGGATTTAAAATGTTTTTGCGTAAGAATAACATACATTTAATACAAACTGTGAAATACTTTTAACCTTATATATGTGTGTATATATACACATAAAACACCAAAATTAAATAATATCAGGTCATCATACTTGATTTATAAATGATAGATAATATATATATCTGCTCAAAATATAAGGTAATTAAGGTAATGACCTTCTTCCTGTTTCACAGGGAAAATAAGTAAATGCCGTCTGGTACCTGTAAATTCTTCTGTGTCCTAGTTCGGGAGAGATGGCCACAGAGTGGCTTTGGTTTAAAATCTCTCAGTTGTGATTGATTGTGTTCACAGAAGGCTTCTCTAGCTTCTGGTCAGCTTTACCATCCTTTGCAAATCCTACGATGAACTGTTAAACCTGATTGCTCTCACTATCATCACGTCACTTTATATTTCTGTTTTACAACAATACAGCTTGTCTCTCCCCCACTTTGATACCCCCCACTCTCTTTTCTTGGGCAGTTTGATGATCTTTGTTCTCATATCTTCCCTTTCCATCTTGTAAATATCGTGCCAATTCAAATTGTGTTACAGTTGTCTTAGTGTTGCACTCTCATACTCCAGTACTTCTCTTTATCATAAAACCGATTGTCAAGCTCTTTTATTTAACCTCAAAGTTTAGGGAGTTTGTGGTTGGAGACCAAATCTCTGGTCCACATGAGTGAAGGATGACAGGTGATAACTGGCTCACAAGAAAGAAGTTTGCAGGTCAAAAAGCTTGCATTTAATTTCCAACTGAGACAGCTACAACACATACCTTTTTCTCAAATTTAAATTCAGTGCACCAATATTCTACTTACCCTCCAATATGATGCATTGCTGGAGTGTTTAATCAAAAAAATAATAAAATAACTAGTTTAACACTTTAACACTTATCACACTACCAAGGTAAAATACGTTATAACATGCTGAAATCCATATTAAGCCAGTAGTATAATTGAGTATGATGTTTCCCAAACACACGCATATACTTACACACACACGCATACATGCCTATGTAGTATAACTAACATATCACATATGTGTGTAAGTATAGTTATATATAACAAATATATGAAATTAGAATTTGATAAAAAATTAATATTTGTAATACATTTTTTAACTTTTATTTAATGAATATAAATTTCCAAAGTACAAAATATGGATTACAATTGCTTCCCCCCCATAACGTCCCTCCCACCCGCAACCCTCCCCTTATCCACTCCCTCTCCCCTTCCATTCACATCAAGATTCATTTTCGATTCTCTTTATATACAGAAGATCAGTTTAGCATACATTAAGTAAAGATTTCAACAGTTTGCTCCCACACAGAAACATAAAGTGAAAAATACTGTTTGAGTACTAGTTATAGCATTAAATCTCAATGTACAGCACACTAAGGACAAAGATCCTACATGAGGAGTAAGTGCACAGTGACTCCTGTTGTTGACTTAACAAATTGACACTCTTGTGTATGGCCTCAGTAATCACCCTAGGCTCTTGTCATGAGCTGCCACGGCTATGGAAGCCCCCAGAGTTCACCGACTCTGATCATATTTAGACAAGGCCATGGTCAAAGTGGAAGTTCTCTCCTCCCTTCAGAGAAAGGTACCTCCTTCTTTGATGACCCGTTCTTTCCACTGGAATCTTACTCGTGGAGATCTTTCATTTAGGTTTTGTTTTGTTTTGTTTTGTTTTGTTTTGTTTTGTTTTCCCCAGAGTGTCTTGGCTTTCCATGCCTGAAATAGTCTCATGGGCTTTTCAGCCGGATCCGCATGCCTTAAGGGCTGATTATGAGGCCAGAGTGTTGTTTAGGACATCTGCCATTCTATGAGTCTGCTGTGTATCTCACTTCCCATGTTGGATTGTACTCTCCCTTTTTTTATTCTATCGGCTAGTATTTGCAGACACTTGTTTATGTGATCTCTTTGGCTCTTAGTCCCATCATTATGATCAATTGTGAACAGAAATTGATCACTGGGACTAGTGAGATGGCATTGGTACATACCACCTCGATGGGATTGAATTCGAATCCCCTGGTATGTTTCTAACTGTACCGTTTAGGGTAAGTCAGCTTGAGCATGTCCTGAATTGCACATCTCTTCCCTCTCTTATTCCCACTCTTATATTTAACAGTGATCACTTTTCAGTTAAGTTTCAGCACTTAAGAAGAATTGTGTATTGATTACAGTATTCAACCAAAAGAATTAAGTAAAAAAAAAAAATACTAAGAGGGATAACATATTAAGCTGCTCATCAACAGTCAGGGTGAGGGCTGATCAAGTCACCGTTTCTCATAGTGTTCATTTCACTTTAAAAGGTTTCCTTTTTTTGCTCAGTTAGTTGTCACCTATCAAGGAGAACAAGTGGTATTTGTCCCTTTGGGATTGGCTTATTTCACTCAATATAATGTTTTCCAAATTCCTAACAGGGATCACTTTTCAGTTAAAATTTAAACACCTAAGAATAATTGTGTGTTAATTACAGAGTTCAACCAATGGTACTAGAACAAAAAAGAAAATACTAAAATGGATAAAGTATTACATTGTACATCAACCATCAGGACAAGAGCTGATCAAGTCACTGTTTCTCATAGTGTCCATTTCACTTCAACAAGTTTCCCCTTTGGTGCTCAGTTAGTTGTCGCTGATCAGGGAGAACATATGATATTTGTCCCTTTGGGACTGGCTTATTTCACTCAGCATAATGTTTTCCAGATTCCTACATCTTGTTGCAAATGACTGGGTTTCATTGTTTTTGACTGCTGTATAGTATTCTATAGAGTACATGTCCCATAATTTCTTTATCCAGTCTACTGTTGATGGGCATTTGGGTTGGTTCCAGGTCTGAGCTATTGTGAATTGAGCTGCAATAAACATTAGGGTGCAGACAGCTTCTTTGTTTGCCAATTTAATTTCCTTTGGGTAAATTCCAAGGAGTGGGATGGATGGGTTGAATGGTAGGGTTATATTCAGGTTTCTGAGGATTCTCCAGACTGACTTCCATAGTGGCTTAACCAGTTTGCATTCCCACCAACAGTGGGTTAGTGTTCCCTTTTCCCCACATCCTCTCCAGCATCTATTGTTGGTAGATTTCTGCATGTGAGCCATTCTAACTGGGGTGAGGTGGAACCTCATTGTGGTTTTGATTTGCATTTCCCTGATGTCTAGTGATCTTGAACATTTTTTCATGTGTCTGTTGGCCATTTGGATTTCCTCTTTTGAAAAATGTCTATTGAGGTCCTTGGCCCATCTCTTAAGTCGGTTGTTTGTTTTGATCTTGTGGAGTTTCTTGATTTCTTTGTAGATTCTGGTGATCAACCCTTTATCAGTTGCATAGTTTGCAAATATATTTTCCCATTCTGTTGGTTGTCTCTTCACTTTCCTGACTGTTTCTTTTGAAGTACAGAAACTTCTCAATTTGATGCAATCCCAAATGTTAATTTTGCCTTTGACTGCCTGTGCTTCTGGGGTGTTTTCCAAGAAGTCTTTGCCAGTACCTATATCTTTCAGGGTTTTTCCAATGCTCTCTAATAATGTGATGGTGTCAGATCGTAGATTTAAGTCTTTAATCCATGTTGAGTGGATTTTTGTGTAAGGTGAAAGGGAGGGGTCTTGCTTCATGATTCTGCATGTGGAAATCCAATTTTCCCAGCACCATTTATTGAATAGACTGTCCTTACTCCAGGGATTGGTTTTGGATCCTTGATCAAATATGAGTTGGCTGTAGATGTTTGAATTGATTTCTGGTGTTTCAATTCTGTTCCATTGGTCTATCCATCTGTTTCTGTACCAGTGCCATGCTGTTTTGATTACAACACTCCTGTAGTATGTCCTGAAATCTGGTATTGTGATGCCTCCAGCTTTGTTTTTGTTGTACAAGATTGCTTTATCTATTCGAGGTCTCCTGTGTCTCCATATTAATTTCAGCATCATTTTTTCCAGATCTGAGAAGAAGGTCTTCGGTATCTTGATTGGTATTGCATTGAATCTATAAATTGCTTTTGGGAGAATGGACATTTTGATGATATTGATTCTTCCAATCCATGAGCATGGAAGATTTTTCCATTTCTTGGTATCCTCTTCTATTTCTTTCTTTAAGGTTTTGTAATTCTCATCGTAGAGATCTTTAACGTCCTTGGTTAAGTTGATTCCAAGGTATTTGATTGTTTTTGTAGCTATTGTGAATGGGATTGATCTTAGAAGTTCTTCCTCAGCCATGGCATTGTCTGTGTATACAAAGGCTGTTGATTTTTTGCATTGATTTTATACCCTGCTACTTTGCCAAACTCTTCTATGAGTTCCAATAGTCTCTTAGTAGAGTTCTTTGGGTCCCATAAATAAAGAATCATGTCATCTGCAAAGAGGGATAGTTTGAGTTCTTCCTTCCCAATTTGTATCCCTTTAATTTCTTTTTCTTGCCTAATAGCTCTGGCTAGAACCTCCAGAACTATATTGAATAGCAGTGGTGAGAGTGGACATCCCTGTCTGGTACCAGATCTCAGTGGAAATGCTTCCAACTTTTCCCCATTCAATAGGATGTTATCCGTGGATTTTTCATAAATTGCTTTGATTGTATTGAGGAATGTTCCTTCCAAACCCAGTTTGCTTAGAGTTTTCATCATGAACGGATGTTGTATTTTATCAAATGTTTTCTCGGCGTCTATTGAGATAATCATATGGTTTTTCTTCTGCAGTCTCTTAATGTGGTGTATCACATTGATTGTTTTGCGCACATTAAACCATCCCTGCATACCAGGGATAAATCCCACTTGGTCTGGGTGGATGATCTTTCTGATGTGTTGTTGCATTCTATTGGCCAGAATTTTATTGAGGATTTTTGCATCTATGTTCATCAGGGATATTGGTCTGTAATTCTCTTTCAGTGCTGCATCTTTTTCCGGCTTAGGAATTAAGGTGATGCTGGCTTCATAGAAAGAATTTGGGAGGACTCCCTCTTTTTCGATTGTTCTGAATAGTTTGAGAAGAAATGGGATTAGTTCTTCTTTAAATGTCTGGTAGAATTCAGCAGTGAATCCATCTGGTCCTGGGCTTTTCTTTGTTGGGAGGGCCTTTATTACTGTTTCAATTTCTGTCTCAGTTATGGGTCTGTTTAGATTTTCGATGTCTTCCTGGTTCAATTTAGGTAGGTTGCATGTGTCCAGGAATCTATCCACTTCTGATAGGTTTCCCTGTTTGCTGGCATATTTGTAATACATTTAAAAACTAATTTTTACATTAAAATCTAACTGCAGATTTGCACTTTTTCATATAAAAAGTAATGAATAAGAAGTAAATGTGCGGGCTGGCTCACTTGGTTAATCCTCGACCTGCGATGCCAGCATCCCAATATGGGTGCCGGCTTCTGATCCCCGTTGTTCCTCTTCTGGTCCAGCTCTCTGCTGTGGCCCAGGAGGGCAGTGGAGGATGGCCCAAGTTCTTGGGCCTTGCACCCCATGGGAGACCAGGGGGAAGCACCTGACTCCTGGCTTCAAATCAGCACAGCACCGGCCATGGCAGCACTTTGGGGGGTGAACCAGTAGAAGGAAGACCTTTCTCTCTGTCTCTCTCACTGTCTGTAACTCTACCTGTTAAATAAATTTAAAGAAAAGTAATGTGCTTAGTATTTCCCAAGGACTCAAGGTTAAATTGGATCTTGGATTTTACCATCCAAATAAATATTTTAATGAAATGAGTAAAAGTAAAATTCACACAATATTTTTATGTGCAAAACTGATCCCAATATTAAGCAATGATTAAAAATTAAAAATTTAAGTTAGCTAAAAAGGTTTCATACCTTTACAAATTTAATAATCTTACCAATATCACACGTGTTACATGTGATGTCATCTTTAAGAATGTTTTTAATGCTTCTACTTCAGGAACATTGAGAGATGATGTGCAATCTAGGTATATCTCACTCCTTTTGAAAACAATGCACAGCTCACTGGGGAACTTGGGAGCCAATTAACACACTGTTGTGTAATGGCTTGTACAATTCATAGATCCTTAATGAAAGTGTGGAAGGCATACTTTTTCTAAATCTTGAAGCTGATTGGTATGCATATTGATAACTGACAGGCAGAGAGCTGAATAGGGAAGTTAAATATTATTGTGAATATTTTAAGTGCCACTTAAACCAGTTATTGTATATGTATGCATGTGTGTATATATATTATATATATTCATATTATACATATATTTATGTGGCTACATAAAATTTAAGATAGTTCAGGTAAAATGTGGATTTGCCAAAATAAGTAGCTTTACTAAAATCCCATGAAGTGTTAGATAATTATATTGTTTGAGATTGTAATTTATTATATGGCATTTGTATACTATATAAAAAAGACAAAAATAAAAATATAAGCAAATATGATCAATAGTATTTTGTTTATCTATGGTTGACTAAATTCCAATTGGCTAATTCATTACTAGGTCAATCCTATAAAAGTTACTATAACTTTCTAAGCTTCAGGATTTTTATTTGCTTGTTTAATTTCTGTAATGTGAACCAAGGAAGAAAATTTAAATCTACTACAATATCCGTTTCATACTAGGCAACTTATTATTCATTCTAATCATACTAAATTGACACAGGCTTCTTTCAGTAGCTCATTTAATAACTACTCTACTAATCAAGAATATTGCAATTAAAATAAGTTATTTTTCAATGCCAAAGGATTTATTTTAACAGAAAGAATCTCATATTTTAATGACTATTACAATTTCTGTAGAATGGAAAACATGTTGGGATTCTGACCCATGATTTCTTGGTTATGATTTATCTGCTTCAAATAAATTTCCCATCCCAGGTGCCATAGTTCAACCCCAATACGCTTCCCAAGGCCATGGAGGTGATGCTAGCACTTTATTACTCTGGAAACCTATGAGAAGTGCAATAAAGGAAAGAGGATATTGAGCCTCACCTCGAGTCTCCAGAAATTATGAAATGGCTCTAATTTACATGACACTTCCCTAGTGGAGTTGCATCCTGGGTGAGGATAATTTACCTGTGCTTTACCTTAATCTCTGCAAGTCTAGTGTACAACCCTTTGAAGAAATAGAATCCACATTTTGTTCTTCTATCCCGGTTAGTCAAGTTGTAACGGATTCACAGCTTCCTTTACCAGGAAAACAAATGCCCTTAAGGGAAAAGCAACTCAAATGTGTTCATTCAGTCTCAGGATACAAGTAGACTTTCACTGATCATTTCTATGGAACATTTTTCAGCCCTCACAGGACTGAAAGTGCCCTTTCATCCCTTGTCCTCTGTTAGACTGTGTCTCTATGAAGGCATATTTATAAGCGAATACCATTTCACACTTCAAAAAGCTGTAGAGGTTACCTATTAATAATACTTCTACTGGTACAATATCTCCTGTGGATATACGTGTGCTTGTTGTTCCAACAGTGTGTTTCATTTTCTTTGAGACACCGTTTTTAAATTTTGGATTTCACATAAATACTAAGACCTCCCTGTTGTCTTCTAACACATGAAGAAATGACTTACAACATTGAAACCACTCACCCATACAGTGAACATATGACAAAGCTACATAGAGAAGCAACACCTGCCCTCCCTAATGAAGTACATCAGACCTATTTGTTTCCATGGTTTTTGTTGTTAACACCACCATTTGTTGCCCATTTTCAACTGTGGGTCCAAAATATTAAATCAAAAATTCCATATTAAGTGGTTCATATGTTTTCAGTTACATGCTCTTCTGAGTAGTATGATGACATTTTTCACTGTTTTGCCCCAAACTGCCCAAGATGTGAGTCAACACTTTGTACAAGGTATCTATGATAAAATTGTCAAGCTCATAGAAAATAATATTCTGCTCTCTGTTTTTATGAGTTTGTCTGTTTTAGGTATCTCATATAAATGGAATTACATGGCATGCATACCTCTATTCCTCTGGGTTCATCTATGTGTCATGGATAACAGGGTTTCCTTCTTCATTAAGACTGAATAATGTCCAATTTTGAGTGCATGACAAATTTTTTTATTCACCTGTTGCACTTTTATGTTGTTTCCATATTTTGGCTATGGTGAATAAGTGTTACATTAGACATGGGGGTTTGCATCTCTCTCTCTTTTTTAAAGATTTATTTATTTTGCTTGAAAGTCAGAGTTACAGAGAGACAGAGGGGGAGAGAGAGAGAAAGGAGAGAGAGACAGAGGGGGAGAGAGAGAGAGAAAGGAGAAACAGAGAGAGAAAGGAGAGAGAGAGAGAGGAGAGAGAGAGAAAGTCTTCCATTCCCTTATTCACGCCTCAAATGGTTGCAACTGGCCAGAACTTGGCTGACCACACTCAGGATCCAGGAGCTTCTTCTGGGTCTCCCACACGGGTGAGGGGCCCAAGTGCTTGGGTCATCTACTGCTTTGCCAGGCCATAGCAGAGAGCTGGATCAGAAGTGGAGCAGCCAAGTCTCAAACTATCACCCATATGGGATGCCCGTCTACACCACAGCACCAGCCCCTCACATGTCTCTTTGATATACAGATTTTGTCCTCTGGATTCATACTCAGAAGTGGGATTGCTTGACCTTGTAGCAAATATATTTTTAGTTGTTGAGGGACTGCTACCTTTTTTTCCATACTGAAGACATAATTTTACATCCCCAACTATGGTGTATGAGAATTCCAACATCTCTACATCTTTATCAAACTTTATCTTTCATCTTTTTGATAATATCCATACTAACATACTAACAGTTGTGAGATGATACCTCACTGTAGCTTTAATGTTGCAGTCCTAATTAGTGATGCTGAACATTTTTTCATACACCTGTTTGTATAGTCAGCAAAAATGAAAGTAAACAGCAAAGGAGAGACCATTCTTAGTCTCAATTTGGAAAAGGATTTTGAAATCATATAACATAATTTCAGGTTTTGAAATATAAAGTAACAAATGGTAAAAGTATATTTTTGCACCTATAAAACTTAGGTTTAAAGACTTGTCAAAGGATAAACAAGAGATAATATGGGTCCAGCGCGATGGCCCAGTGGGATAAAGCCTTGGCCTGCAGCTCTGGCATCCCATATGGACCCTGGTTCAATTCCCCGCTCCTCCACTTCTGATCCAGCTCCCTGCTAATGCACCTGGGAAAGCAGCAGAGGATGGCCTTTGGGCCCCAGCACCCCTGGGGGAGACCTGGAAGAAGCTCCTGGCTCCTAGCTTCAGATTTGCTCAGCTCCAGCCATTGCAGCCATTTGGGGAGTGAACCAGTGGATAGAAGACCTTTCTCTCTCTATGTCTCTACCTCTCCTGTAACTCTTTCAAATACATAGATAAATAAGATATTGGGAACTTAAGAGTTTGAATGTCATCATATTTACATAAAAATTATAGGAATGGGGAGAAGGAAGAAGGATGGGAGTGCAGGTGGGAAGTAGGTGGGGTGGGAAGAATCACTGTTTATAAAGTTGTATTTATGAAATGCATGAAGTTTGTTTACTATAAATAAAAGGTTTCTGGGGGAAACAACAATAAAAAGACAAAACAGGACCCTATTAAGAGGTAACACTAGTCTCCCAGTTTACAAGATAAATCACAACTTCCAGTATCATTGAAGAACCTGAAGTTATTCTATAGAATAAGGAGCATGGAGAAGTTTAGTTTAGTAAACAAGTTAGGCTAATGTTAGGCTAATATTGCAGCACATCTAAGTGATCTTTGCACCGTGTTTTTTTTTTTTTTTTTTTTTTTTTTGACAGGCAGAGTGGACAGTGAGAGAGAGAGACAGAGAGAAAGGTCTTCCTTTTGCCGTTGGTTCACCTTCTAATGGCCGCTGCGGCTGGTGCAACGCGCTGATCCAAAGGCAGGAGTCAGGTGCTTCTCCTGGTCTCCCATGGGGTGTGGGGCCCAAGCACTTGGGCCATCCTCCATTACACTCCTGGGCCACAGCAGAGAGCTGGCCTGGAAGAGGGGCAACCGGGACAGAATCCGGCGCCCCGACCGGGACTAGAACCCGGTGTGCCGGAGCCACAGGCAGAGGATTAGCCTAGTGAGCCGTGGTGCCGGCCTGCACCGTGGTTTTGACTTTATTTATTTTAAATACATTTTATTGAATGATTGTAATTTATCTCAAGTAATGCTTGAAATGATAAAATATTTAACTGTTTTTGAAAAGGTGGTATAACAGTAAAGAAACTTGAAATATATTATTTCTGATAGTGTTGGGAACAACAGTATACAATCATAATAGGTAAAGTTCCCATAACTCACTGAAAAATATGCTTGAAATTTAAGTATGTTTTCTTGGTTAAAATTTTTCTGAATGAATTAATCATCATTTGAAAAATATTTAACATAAATTCACTTTAAAAATGTAATATTTCTCACAGGAAAGAAATTGAATAAACCAAATACTTGAAAATGTAGAAGAGTACATGCAACCTGGAAATAAAATTACATATAGTTTCATATGAAAACATAATTGGCTGAGGAACTGAGACCTAACTTCATTTCCTACCTAAATAATGTTAGAACATTAGAAGCTAATTCCAGTTTCATAGCTTGAAAATTAGACTGGAAATATTGTAAATAATCACCTCTGCATCTGTCATAATCTTGCCGCATAACACAAGATAGCAAAACAGAACAGCAAAACAAAACAGAAATATAAATTACCTCCAATGATTTTGATTATATTTGGTTTTATTTTTATTTTTTGGGTAGGATCACTTTGTTCCTAAATCTGTACATATGGAATACATGAAAAATATATACCTTAACCAACATTTAAAAAAATAAGTGTTTGTTTACTATGTGCTTTTTATTATTCCTCTTTTATAAATTAAAAAACCCTGAGAATTAGTGTAAAAACATAAGCCTGTATATGCAAAGATGACTATTATAATAATAGTTAAATTCTACTTATTAAATATCCAAATTTTTTCATGAGAACTTTGTGTTACCACATTTTTATTTTGAGAAAATTGATTTATTTTATCCAGTCAAGTCTGTTCTTTTTGTTTTGGTATGTCATATTTTTGAGGGAACATATGTACATTCTCTATTCATTACAATCACTCATAGATGTATGATATTTTAATGATTGGGCATCCAAATTAATTTGGGGGCTATATATTTTGTTTTTTTCATGTTCATAAAGTGTAAGCACACCAGAGGACATATGTGAAAAAATTCAAATTGTTTTATTATTAAACCTTTGAAGATGCCAAGTTATGAAATTTTTATTGATTAAAATAGTTATTCACTTTTAGTACCCTAAGTCTACTCTTTTGCATTATCTTAGTAATTGTAGTCAGACAATATTTATTAATTGTGTAAGTAGTGTTGACTACTACCAACCATTAAAACACAGTGTATTTGTGAATTAAATTGCAATAAATGCATTAATTATCATTTTTATTTATAAATACCACAAAAATTTGCAATGTGTTTTATCATAAATCAAATATCACTTTGGATGGTAGTTCAAAACTAAAATTAATATTTAAATTCAACAACTGGGGCAGCATTGTGGCACAGCAGATTTTACCACCACTTGCAATGCTAGCATCTCATATTGGAGTACCAGTTCAAGTTCAGATTGCTCTGCTTCCATTCCAGCTCTCTGCTAATGCACCTGGGGAAGCAGTAGAAGATGACCCAAGTACTTGGTCCCTTGCCACATATATGTGAGTCCTGGATGGAGCTCCTGGCTCCTGGTTGAAGTCTGGCCCACATCTGCCTTTTGTAGCCACTATGGAAGACAGTATGGAGATATCTCAGAAATCTGAATATGGACCTACCATATGACTCAGCCATCTACTCCTGGGAATTTATCCAAGCAAAATAAATCAGTATATGAAAGATTTGTCTGTACCCCCATTTTATTGCAGCTCAATTCACAATAGCTAAGACATGAAATCAACATAAATGCTCATCAACTGAGGCTGGATTAAAAAATTATAGGATATGTACACAATGGAATATTACACAGTGGTAAAAACAATTAAATCTGTTCATTTGCAACAAAATGGGTGAAACTGGAAAACATCATGCTTAGTGAAATAAGACAGTCCCAAAAGGACAAACACCATATGACCTCCCTGACTTGTGATAACTAACAGAGCACCTAAAAGGCAATCTGCAGAAGTGAAACTGACACTCTGAGAAGCAATGTCTTTGAACAGCCCTTGTCTTGACTGTTGAGGAACAGTTTCTTTTTTCTCTTTCATACTATGTGTTGAACATAAAATTAATCATATGCATATAAATTTCATTGAAAATAGACCTTAGTAAAAAAAATAAGAGTTGGAATAGGAGAGGTTGGAGGAAGAGTGATGGGAGTATAGGTGCGAAGGCAGGCAAAGTGGGAAGAATCTCCATGTTCCTAAAGTTGTAATTATCAAACATATGAAGTTTGTAACTGTAAAGCTGTTTAGTTCTGCATACATTCCTATGGACTTACTTATAAAGGTAGAGTTTAAAAACTTGCCAAATCCGAGATCAGATGAGATCGGGCGCATTCAGGGGGAGGGTTGTGTGTAGGAGGGACGTTATGGGGGGGAAGCCATTGTAATCCATAAGCTGTACTTTGGAAATTTATATATATATAAAAAAAAAAAAAAACTTGCCAAATCCCCATAAGTTGGGTGATAAAAAAGCATTTTAAGTGTTAAAGTGATCATAGGGGTAGGATTAAGTATTAATTTAATATAATAGGATTAAGTGTTTGGCAATAATAATAGAATTAAAAAGGCATGCATCCTCAACATGGGAAATAGTCCATACAGCAGACTCATAGAATGACAATCACTTTAAGTAGCACTTTGACCTCAGAATCAGCCCTTAAGACATTCTGGTCTGGCTGTAAAGCCCACAGAGCATTTCAGGCATAGAGGCATAGAAAGCTAAGACACTGTGGCAAAAAGTGTCCCACATGAAGCACCTCTGTGGGTGAGACCCAGTGAAAAGAAGTAGTCGTCAAAGAAGAATATACTTTTCTCTGAAGAGAGGAGAGAACTTCCACGTTGCTTATGGCCTTATCTAAATACTGAAGGAGTCTGGATTCAAAAGTCTTCCATAGCCTAAGCAGATCATGTCAAGAGCCCCAGGTGATTGCTGACATCCTACATAAGAGTATAAATTGTTAAATTAACAACTGGGAGGCCGGCGCCGTGGCTCAATAGGCTAATCCTCCACCTTGCGGCGCCGGCACACCGGGTTCTAGTCCCGGTCGGGGCGCCGGATTCTGTCCCGGTTGCCCCTCTTCCAGGCCAGCTCTCTGCTATGGCCAGGGAGTGCAGTGGAGGATGGCCCAGGTGCTTGGGCCCTGCACCCCATGGGAGACCAGGAAAAAGCACCTGGATCCTGGCTCCTGCCATCGGATCAGCGCAGTGCGCCAGCTGCAGCGGCGGCCATTGGAGGGTGAACCAACGGCAAGGGAAGACCTTTCTCTCTCTGTCTTTCTCACTGTACACTCTGCCTGTCAAAAAATAAAAAATAAATAAATAAATAAATAAAATAAAAAAAATAAAAAATTAACAACTGGAGTCATTGTGCGCTGATTTCCCTTGCGGGACCTCTGTCCTCAAAGTGTTGCATTATGGTAGTTAATAGCAGAACTTGTCCTCAAAGATTTATTTCATTACAGTGTGTTAAGTGGAGGGTATTCTTAGGTCTCATAAATGTTAGATAAGCCCAAGTGCACACTCCACTGCATGTTTCCTTAGGTGATTAATGATAAAACTTATTCTCAAAGAAAACTATATTATTGCAAAAATAAGGAAAGTAAGAAAGGAAGTAGGAGGAAGGATGGGAATGAGGGAGGAAGGGAGGATGGTGTGAGAAATATCATTATGTTCTTAAAACTGTTGTATGAAATACATGAAATTTGTTCATTTATATAGATAAAAATTTAAAAAAGAAAAAGGGTAGCTTTAATGTGTGGTATTGCATTCAGTGATCTGTCTGGAGTTACACTGAGAGGTGTATATGGAGAAAAGAGTAGGTAGGTGGTTTTATTTGAGTATTACTCTAGAGTCATTAGTTTTAGTGTGTTTCTTTTGTTTTTGGCTGTTTTTTGTTTTGATGTGTTAAAGGTTTTCAGGTATTTTCTTCAGATGATATGTATCCATTGGGTGATTCTGATATTGTTATTATACTATGAATATCTGTTCATGTATGCGGAACTTTGGGTGAGTGTGTGTGTGTATTACAAGTAAACACATACATAAGCATATATTTGAAAGTAAATATACTCTCTTCCCTTCAACTTCTGTAATTTTGGAATGAGGGTGATCTGCATAGAGAAGCCTATTAAGCCTCGTCCTTACTGCTGTTACTCAGTGATGACATTCTCAGAATCATTTACATTCTATCATCCCGTGTATTTATTTGCCACATCAATGGAATAAAGCATGCAATTGAATGCCATCTTTACATTGCAGAAAACTTAGGCTAACCAAGAATAGGGTGTCTGTATGCATGTAAATGAAACATTCTGTGCTCTGAGTGCTGAAAGATAAACAACCCAACATAAAGCAATGCATGTTTTCCGTGTTTACATAGTCACAGTGGAATAGGGTGTATTGGGGATGACTATAGATACAAATGAAATATAAATGAGAACACTAGACAGTGTCTGCCTAGTGTCAAATAGATGGCAAAGGAAGAGAGAAAACAATAATTGCATTTATTAATCATTATCTTTATTTATTTTAAAGATGAGGAAGTCATGGAGAGAAAGAGAATGAGAATGAGAGCAAGTGAGAGAGAAAAATCTTCTCTGCACGCTCCAGATACCCATAACAACCAGGGCTGGGCCAAGCTAAAGTCAGGAGCCAGGAACTCCATGTGGGACTCCCACGTGGGATCAGGGACCTAACTACTTGAGTCATTACCTGCTGCCTTCCAGGTCTGCAGTAGCAGGAACTAGGAGTCAGAAGCAGAACTGGGACTTGTATCTGGACTCTAATATAGGATGCAGGTATCCAAAGTTACATCATAGTCACTGCACCAAATGTATGTCATTTGTGAGTTTTAATTATGTGTTGAGGGAAAAAGGCACAGCATAACTCAATGTTTTTGGCTGTATTTTCAGACAGAGTATGAGAATGAGCAGAAATTGTCCATATAGAACTGTGCTTGGTTAGGGAGTCTGGCTCATGATCAAAATGTAATTTTTCTTGAAGTGCCCAAATGGGGCCCTTAACTTCCAAATCCTTCTAACTTCAAACCCACAATTTGTGATTATTGTCTTCTTTCTTCTGTTTTTGTTTCCCTATTATTTTCCTTTATCTTCCTCAAAAACATCATTTAAAACAAACTGAAGAATCAGGAAAAGCTTGTTTCTGTTATGAAGCAATGTAATTTCTTAATAGCTTTTCCCTTGCCTGAAAGCATTTATTGTCAAAGAAATTCCTCATCAATCTGCCGCATAAATTGGCCATGGCAACTGACTTACAGCTTTCCTCTGTTCTACAATGGGTTGGTGATGACACCCACTCTCATGGTCACACATCTAATCCATTACTATGTGAAATATTCTCACTTCCATAATGTCATAGTTTTTTCATCACAATTCCTTTAACTTGTTCCAAAATTATCTTTCAAAATGATTGAGGCTTCTGGTTTGACTGTTTCCTTATAGTTTTGTCTTATGGTGCTTCTAAAACGCTACTGTGTTTCTCCAGTCTCTGGCTCAGTTCCATCAGACTTCTCCAAACGTCAGCCCCATTGGAATTTCGGGAGTAGGTCTCAGTGCCAGGCAGGTTTGAGCCATTGTAAACTCTGAGCTGACATCTCCTGTGGTTCCAGGAAGGAATGTCCCCAGCAAAGCACAGATAGAAATTTCTCCCCAGTACAACTGTTTTGAGAGACAGGGGAAGCCTTGAAGATGTGATGAGGTTTGGAAGGAATAATGACTCTCTCTTGGGAGTGAGTTCTCACTGGCCTGACATTGTTTCACTTCCGCTGATGTAAACAGACTCACTCTTGCTTCCTTTCCATCATGTGACCACTTGGCACTCAATTGCTTGCCCTGCGGCTTCTCCACCATATGTGGAACAACACGGGGCCCTCACCAGCCAATGCAGGCACCTAATCTTGGGCTTCAGTAACTGATACAAAATAAAGCTCTTTGGTTTACAAATCACTCATTGTCAGATGATCAGATGTAGCAGTGGAAACCGGTCTATGACAGCATCAGCAGTGGAACCCTTAGCATTTCTACCCCAGGGGAAGGGTATAGTGTAGCACAGTGTTAAGTTACCACCTGAGTTGCCATATCCCTTATCAGGATGCCTGGTTTGAGTCCTGGCTACTCTGTTTCTGATACAGCTTCTTGTTAATGCATAGCCTGGAAAGCATCAGATGATGGCTCTGTGACGTGGGTCTCCTTCCTGTCTGGAAGACCTGTATTGAGTTCCAGACTCTTGGCTTCACCCTGGCCTCACTCTGGCTGTTGCCAGCATTTGGGAACAAAACAGCAGATGAATGATGTCTGTCTGTCTCTGTGTCTCTCTCTGTCTCTCCACCTTTCAAATATAGTTAAAATGAACAATTTTTTAAATTACTAAACTATTGTAATTCATGAACATAGTAAAAAATGAGTCTCCAGTCTTTCTTTTAACTCTTTTAAATCTTTGTCTCCTCAGTTCTTTTATAGGAAACATCCTGAATATTTACGCCTTAAATATTTACAAAAAACTAAAAATATATTTAATCCATACCTTTTTTGGATGTTGTTTTTCAGCCCTCATTTATACTCCTGTGGAACTGTGGTCTTTCTGTTTTCTTACTTGTTGAATATTATAGTTAGTGGTACATTAAACCTGTGATTATACAGTGTACTGGAATTACGCTTTTGCAAAAAATTAAAGAAAAAATGAAGGAAAGAGGATGATTGAGGGAGAGAAAGAGGATGATTGAGGGAGAGAAAGAGGATGTGAGAGAATTATGATTATCTTCTTTAGAATTGTACCTATGAAATCTGTTCTCTAAATCTTAATAAAAATTAAGAAAAGCAATGCAAAAAAATTATTTCATTTGAAAGGCAGAGAAGCCAAAAGAGGAAAAGAGACAGGGAGAGACAGAGTCAGAGAGACAGAGAGCACCCATCTGCTATTTCACTCCTCTGGGCCAGGCCTAAACCAGAAGGCAGGAGCTCAGTCCTGGTCTGACATGTGGGTTGGAGGGCCCATATTCTTGAATCATTACCCACTGCTTCCCAGAGAGCAAATTAGCAGGAAGCTGGAATCTGAAGCAAAGCCTGGACTTGAACCCAGGAATTCCAGTATTGAATACAGGCATTCCAAACAGTGTCTGATCTTATTTCTGTCAACATTTCCAGAGAACTTCTGTTATAAATAAAAATTCTCCTAACTTTACCCCATAATATTTCCATTCTGTTGACCATACTGTTAACATTTAACATTCTCAGGTCTTAACAATCTTATAAAACTCTTTTGTGTTCATTTTACTTGACAGTCATTACTCTCTTTTTCGTCCACTCAGTACTAAATTTCTGAAATGGATTGTCCACAATTTAATCTAATTTCCACTTCTTCCTTATTCTCACATGTCTCCGTCTTGATCTATAACTGCCCCTCCCCCACTGCCAACTAGTACTCAACTGAAATTGCTCCTGCCAAGGTCATCACTAGACAATCTAATGAACTTGAGCCTGCTAAGTCTCAAGTTCATATCTGGAAATCTTTACAACTGCCCTTTTAGGATGACTCCACTTGTGGCTTCCAGAACATGTCCCTTTCTAAGCCTGTCTTTTTCACGTCTACCTGCTGCTTTCCAGTCTGTTCTGCAGGCTTCTCTTCCCCAGTGTAGACAATTTTTAGAATGTTATCCAAGGTCTAAGCTCAGTCACTGGACAGTGGTGTCATTCAGTAGTTTCAATTCATCCATATGCAAGCAATATGGATCTACATTTTCCAGTTTCCACTCTTAAATAGAATGAATGCTTAGCCACACAGTAGCTATTGTCCCCTGAAGATTTGCCTACATCTCCTTGGAATGTCTAAATATATCCACCGTAACATCTTCTAAGCATCATTTCTTTCAGTTCTGTGGATCTCAAAACTGGCAACACTCACTATGCAGGTACTAGATCCAAAACTTTGAGAACATTGCTACTGCCTCCTAGATCCAACGAACCCACGTGTGGTGTGAATGTTGCCACTTTAATATCTTTTTCGTCTACACTGCCAACTCCAAGTCAATGATGTAATCATTCTAGCTAATTGCAACCCGTTTCCTAACTGGATAATCCAATCCATTGTTTTCCACTTTCGATGCTTCTTCAAACTACAGCTTCAGCTACATTTTTAAAAACAGTATCTGATTATATCATTTCCCTTCATTAATCTCTTTCAGAGCTCCTCGCTCTCTTTTGGCTAAAGTGAAAAGGAAATATCTTTAGTATTGTTTGCAGTAGCAGGCATGATCTTCTCTCTTCTCACTGTCCCATTCCTATCTACTGGCATGTGAAAAAAAAAAAAAAAACTGCCCCACGTATTTATGGTCAATTTTGAAATAAATGTAAGTTCACAGCTAGCTAGAGTTCAATAATTTTATTTGAAGGGATTCTGTTCTTTCCTGGAGTGAATACTTTCAGAGTTTCAGTCGTTGAAAAGAAGTTAGCACAGAGAGCTAAGCAATGACTTCATTTTTAAAACATCACCTCAGCAGGACATTGCTCTAAGATGAAATGTAATAATTTAGCTCTGTTATGACAAATGTTGTTTTAAAGATATTCATCACTAGAAAGGACATCCTAACCATGTCCTTGTTTTGAGGAAAGAGCTCTATTTAGATTCAAGCTTCTTACCTCAAGCACAATCACAGGGAGCTTCAAACCTTACCTAAAAACAAATCAGTCACAGAGACAGCAGAGTGAGCAGAAGCACCTAACTGGTTAATGCAAGCTTAGGGGTTGTCGAGATAGAACACTGCCCTGCCTAGTTAGCATGGATTTCAAATAAATGTGTGTTCCAAACATGCGAGAGTCCATGTTTTTCTTTAACAAAATCTCAGGTATCTAATATGAAATAACATCAGTTGATTAATTTAACTCCACAAAGCATGTGCTGGATATAGAACTGATTTATCCTTTATTAATTCTCTTTGCTGGGAAAAAGCTTTTATTATGCTACTTATAATTCCTAAACTTAAATAAAGCCATTATAAAGTCATTTACAATAATATGTAAAGTAAGACATGCACAGCACTAAATAAAAATAAAACAAAAAGGAAAACAGCAAAGAGTGATAAAGTTAAAATTATTCAGAGAAAATTCAAATCTTCATCGCTGTGGTTGGTGCTTGGTTTCAGCTACCTCCTTAGATAAGTATCTCTGCATGGAGTGTCTCTTTCAGGACAGGACTGGGTAAGTGGGGAAAAGGACATGAATCCAATTGGTTCATGCATGGAGAGAGACCTATCCAAAAAACACCTTCTCAGACACTTCTACAGCCAGAGGTCAACACGAGTGCGAAGGCTTGGTTTGGGAGTTACAGGAATGTTCTCCATGAGAAACCAGACACTGTAAGGGCTGTTCTTTTTTTTAAAATATATATCTATATATATAGATATATAGATATATATTTACAGGCATAGTGGACAGTTAGAGAGAGACAGAAAGGTCTTCCTTTACGGTTGGTTCACCCCTCAATGGCTGCTGCAGCCGGCGCACCGTGCCGATCCGAAGCCAGGAGCCAGGTGCTTCCTCCTGGTCTCCCATGTGGGTGCAGGGCCCAAGCACTTGGGCCATCCTCCACTGCACTCCTGGGCCACAGCAGAGAGCTGGAATGGAAGAGGAGCAACTGGGACAGAATCCGGTGCCCTGACCGGGACTAAAACCCAGTGTACTGGCGCCTCAGGTGGAGGATTAGTCTATTGAGCCGCGGCACCGGCCATAAGGGCTGTTCTCTCCTGGCTCCATTCTCTAGCTAAGATATGTCTCTGCTATGGTCATGCTAGATGAAACGTCGTCAGCCCTCCATCAAAAACCAAGTGATTTCTACATGTGGTCTCAGGCTGGAGAAGCAGTATGAAGTGAGTCTACCCACTAGTCCTGGGCTACCCTCCACTAAATTAACTTTCTGTTGAAAGAGAAAAAAAAAAAAGCCTGTCTTTTGAGTCATTGCCATTTTTCAATTCTGTGTTTGGCAGGCCTGACAAGTGATACTTGTAATCATTACAGGAATGTTTGATTTTTTTTATCATCTGTGTAGGAAGATTTTCCATGAGAGTTTTGACTAAATAAGTGCATGTAATCTAAAAGATTAAAGAATCAATGAGATGTGTTTGAATTAGACACGATGATTCCTCTGTTTTATTCTGATCGCTAAGAATATATTCAAATTAGCTTGAAAAAGCTATACATATTTTCTTAACACATTCACTCCATCTTTTGAAGTACATCTATTCTTTCTAGGGTTTTATACTCATAACAAAACAATGAAAAACTTGAATTCCAATTTTAAATCCAATTTTGTAAGTGTTGCATATTTTTCCTTCTTGTAGTAGGTCTAATATATCTACTTATAGATTACAGATTTATATATATATATATATATATATAACAATTTTGTATACATATAGTATCTGTTATATAATTCCATTTGTGTTATATAAACTATGAGATTAAGCATCACTGGTTTGCTTTTGTTCAAATACGATATTGAAGGCATAGAGTGCAAGGCTGATAATGACAAAAATATATAGTACAACACACCTGACTCTTGTAACTCTAATGATGAGAATTTGAAATACAAAGTAACAGTGCATGGCTGCCACACTGAGATAAGGAATCTGAGCAGCAGAGACTAAGTGACTTGGAATCTTAAGTTGAGCAATTATGCTTCAGAGTCCAGATTCTTAATGATCACCACTTCATCATTTTGTCTTTCTCCCTCTCTTTTCAGTTTGATCTCTGGGGATACTATTTTAGCAGTCTTATGTTATGACATAGGTTGGCCCCACAGCCCACATCTCACACAACAGGTAATGGAACTCTTTTTATGTAGCTAGAGAGTCAGTGAAGCATTAATACATGACAACATGAATCACTATTCTTTGATAACCCATACATCATCTGCAGTTTACAGAATAACCGAGTATGCCACAAAAGACATGTCTCCAAAGTTTAAAAAAATGCTCTGAAACTTTTCTGCTATGTACGGTGATTTTCCAGAACACTGTTCAATACCATGCCATATGCAAATTGGTAACCGATTTAGATGTAAGTGTAATTCAGATTTTTATGCAGTATTTTAGAGTTTCTCTCTACAGTCCTTTTTATTTTTTTATTTTTCTACATCTTATTTAAGGAATACAAATTTCATGTATTTTATATATATATATATATGCGTATATAGATAGATAGATAGATAGATAGATAGATAGATAGATAGACTTAGGAACATAGTGATACTTCCCACCCTACCCTCCCTCCCATCCATGTTCCCACCCTTCTTCTTCCTCCCCCTCCTATTCTCATAATTTTTGCAAATATCTATTTTCAGTTAACTTAATACTCATAAGATAAACCCTACAATAAGTAAAGAACCTGACGAATAGTATTCAGAAAAAAATACAGTTCCTCAGTAGTAGAGACAAGAACCATAAACAATCATCAAATCTCAAAATGTCAACATCACACCAATACATTGCATTTTAGGTATTCTATTAGTTACCACAGATCAGGGAAAACATGTGGTTTCTGCTTTTTGGGGATTGGCTTATTTCATTAAGTGTAATGGTTTCCAGTTGCATCCATTGTTTTGCAAGAGAAGATTTCAATTTTTTTTTACAACTGAGTAGTTTTCCATTGTGTATATATACCATAATTTATTTATATAGTCTTTAATTGATGGACATTGGGGTTGATTCCATATCTTAGCTGCTGTGAATCGAGCTGCTATAAACATGAGAGTACAGGTAACTCTTCCCTATGCTGCTTTCATTTCCTTTGGGTAAATTCCCAGGAGTGACATAGCTGGGTCAAGTGTTAGATCTATTTTCAGATCTCTGAGATACTTCCACACAATCTTCCCCAACCCTGCGCCAGTTTACATTCCTATCAACAGTGGATTAGGGTGCCTTTTTCCCCACATCCTCACCAGCATTTATTATTTGTTAATTTCTGTATGAGAGCCATTCAAACTGGGGTGAGGTGGAATCTCATTGTGGTTTTATTTGCATTTCCCTGATGGTTAGTGATCCTGAGCATTTTTTCATGTGTCTGTTTGCCATTTGTATTTCATCGTTTGAAAAATGCCCATTCAAGTCCTTTACCCATTTCTTAACTGGAGTGTTTATTTTGTTGTTATTGAGTTTCTTGAGCTTTTTTTTTTATAGATTCTTGATATCAATCATTTATCAGTCTCATAGTGTGCAAATATCTTTCCCATGCTGTCAGTTGCCTTTTCACTTTGCTGAATTTCTGAATTTTTTTTTTTTGTAGTGCCGAAAATTCTCTGCTTGATGTAATCCCATTTGCCAATTTTGGCCTCAATTGCCTATGCTTCTGGGGTCTTTTCCAAGAAGACTTTGCCTATACTAATGTCTGGCAGAGTTTCCCCAGTGTTCCCTAGTTAATATGATTGTATTGGGTTGTAGATTTAAATCCTTGATCCATTTTGTCTTGATTTTTGACTAAGGTTTACTGTGTAAGGTAGTGATCTTGTTTCATATTTCAGCATGCAAATATCCAGTTTTCTCAGCACCATTCATTGAAGAGACTCTCCTTGCCCAGGTATTGATTTTAGTGACTATGTTCAAGGTATGTTGGTTGTTTACACATGGATTGATTTCTGGAGTTTCTATTCTGTTCCGTTGGTCTACACATTTATTTATTTTTGCCAATACCAGGCTGTTTTGATTATAACTGCCCTGTAGTACATCTTGAAATCTGATATTCTGACGCCTCCTGCTTTGTTTTTGTTGTGTAAGGTTGTTTTAGCTATTCAGGATCTCTTGTGTTTTCATATTAATTAATTAATAATGATAATATTAATAATATAATATAATAAATAACACTATGCATGTTATATACTTAACCCGCTGTGCCACAGTGCTGACCTCTCATTGGTTACATTTAATCAAAAGTTTTTAATTTATTTTTGTAGCTATTGTGAATGGGATTGATCATAGAAACTCTTTCTCAACCATGACATTGTATGTATATGCAAGCAATATTTATTTTTATGTTTTAATTTTATATCCTGCCACTTCATCATATGCTTTTATTTTTAACCTTTTATTTAATGAATATAAATTTCCAAAGTACGACTTATGGATTACAATGGCTTACCCCCATAATGTCCCTCCCACCCACAACCCTCCCATTTCCCACTCCCTCTCCCCTTCCATTCACATCAAGATTCATTTTCGATTATCTTAATATACAGAAGATCAGCTTAGTATATATTAAGTAAGGATTTCAACAGTTTGCTCCCAAACAGAAACATAAAGTGAAAAATAATAGATTATTTTTTTAAATGATGATGAAATCAGATCAGACCTATTGTCATGTTTAATCCCAGTGAGAGTCAAGTTGGGAATTGATAATTTCTTTTTTTTTTTTTTTTTTTACAGAAGATCAGTTTAGTATGCATTAAGTAAAGATTTCAACAGTTTGCACCCCCATAGAAACACAAAGTGAAATATACTGTTTGAGTACTCGTTATAGCATTAAATCTCAATGCACAGCACATTAAGGACAGAGATCCTACATGAGGAGTAAGTGCACAGTGACTCCTGTTGTTGACTTTACCAATTGACACTCCTGTCTATGGCATCAGTAATCTCCCTATGCTCCAGTCATGAGTTTCCAAGGCTATGGAAGCCCTCTGAGTTCTCCGATTCTTATCTTGTTTAGACAAGGTCATAGTCAAAGTGGAGGTTTTCTCCTCCCTTCAGAGAAAGGTACCTCCTTCTTTGAAGACCTGTTCTTTCCACTGGGATCTCACTCACAGAGATCTTTTGCCAGAGTGTCTTGGCTTTCCATGCCTGAAATACTCTCATGGGCTTTTCAGCCAGATCAGAATGCCTTTAGGGCTGATTCTGAGGCCAGAGTGCTATTTAGGACATCTGCCATTCTATGAGTCTGCTGAGTATCTCACTTCCCATGTTGGATCACTCTCCCCTTTATTTATTCTATCGGTTAGTGTTAGCAGGTACTAGACTTGTTTATGTGCTCCCTTTGACTCTTAGTCCATTCATTATGATCAATTGTGAACTGAAATTGATCACTTGGAATAGTGAGATGGCATTGGTACATGCCACCTTGATGGGATTGAATTGGAATCCCCTGGTATGTTTCTAACTCTACCATTTGGGGCAAGTCAGCTTGAGCATGTCCCAAATTATACATCTCTTCCCTCTCTTATTCCCACTCTTATGTTTAACAGGGATCACATTTCAGATAATTTCAACACTTAAGAATAACTGTGTATTAACTACAGAATTAAACCAGTCATATTAAGTAGAACAGACAAAAAGACTACTAAGAGGGACAATGTATTAAGTTGTTCATTAACAGTCAGGGCTATGCTGATCAAGTCACCATTTCCCATAGTGTCCATTTCACTTCAACAGGTTTCCTTTTTGGTGTTCAGTCAGTTGTCACTGATCAGGGAAAACATATGGTATTTGTCCCTTTGGGACTGGCTTATTTCACTCAGCATGATGTGTTCCAGATTCCTCCATTTTGTTGCAAATGACTGGATTTCGTTGTTTCTTACTGCGGTATAGTATTCTAAAGAGTACATATCCCATAATTTCTTTATCCAGTCTACCGTTGATGGGCATTTAGGTTGGTTCCAGGTCTTGGCTATCGTGAATTGTGCTGCAATAAACATTAGGGTGCAGGCCGCTTTTTTGTTTGCCAATTTAAATTCCTTTGGGTAAATTCCAAGGAGTGGGATGGCTGGATCGAACGGTAGGGTTATCTTCAGGTTTCTGAGGAATCTCCAGACTGACTTCCATAGTGGCTTGACCAGTTTGCATTCCCACCAACAGTGGGTTAGTGTCCCTTTTTCCCCACATCCTCGCCAGCATCTGTTGTTGGTAGATTTCTGCATGTGAGCCATTCTAACTGGGGTGAGGTGAAACCTCATTGTGGTTTTGATTTGCATTTCCCTGATTGCTAATGACCTTGAACGTTTTTTCATGTGCCTGTTGGCCATTTGGATTTCCTCTTTTGAAAAATGTCTATTGAGGTCCTTGGCCCATCTCTTAAGTGGGTTGTTGGTTTTGTTTTTGTGGAGTTTCTTGATCTCTTTGTAGATTCTGGTTATTAACCCTTTATCTGTTGCATAGTTTGCAAATATTTTTTCCCATTCTGTCGGTTGTCTCTTCACTCTCCTGACTGTTTCTTTTGCAGTACAGAAACTTCTCAATTTGATGCAATCCCAATAGTTGATTTTGGCTTTGACTGCCTGTGCCTCCCGGGTCTTTTCCAGAAACTCTTTGCCTGTGCCAATATCTTGAAGGGTTTCTCCAATGTTCTCTAGTAACTTGATGGTGTCAGGTCGTAGATTTAGGTCTTTAATCCATGTTGAGTGGATTTTTGTGTAAGGTGTAAGGTAGGGGTCTTGCTTCATGATTCTGCACGTGGAAATCCAATTTTCCCAGCACCATTTATTGAATAGACTGTCCTTGCTCCAGGAATTAGTTTTAGATCCTTGATCAAATATAAGTTGGCTGTAGATGTTTGGGTTGATTTCTGGTGTTTCTATTCTGTTCCATTGGTCTATCCATCTGTTTCTGTACCAGTACCATGCTGTTTTGATTACAACTGCCCTGTAGTATGTCCTGAAATCTGGTATTGTGATGCCTCCGGCTTTGTTTTTGTTGTACAAGATTGCTTTAGCTATTCGAGGTCTCTTGTGCCTCCATATAAATTTCAGCACCATTTTTTCCAGATCTGAGACGAAGGTCTTCGGTATCTTGATTGGTATTGCATTGAATCTATAAATTGCTTTTGGGAGAATGGACATTTTGATGATATTGATTCTTCCAATCCATGAGCATGGAAGATTTTACCATTTTTTTGTATCCTCTTCTATTTCTTTCTTTAAGGTTTTGTAATTTTCATCGTAGAGATCTTGAACGTCCTTGGTTAAGTTGATTCCAAGGTATTTGATTGTTTTTGTAGCTATTGTGAATGGGATTGATCTTAGAAGTTCTTCCTCAGCCATGGCATTGTCTGTGTATACAAAGGCTGTTGATTTTTGTGCATTGATTTTATACCCTGCTGCTTTGCCAAACTCTTGTATGAGTTCCAATAGTCTCTTAGTAGAGTTCTTTGGGTCCCCTAAATAAAGAATCATATCATATGCAAAGAGGGATAGTTTGAGTTCTTCCTTCCCCATTTGTATCCCTTTAATTTCTTTTTCTTGCCTAATAGCTCTGGCTAGAACCTCCAGAACTATATTGAATAGCAGTGGTGAGAGTGGACATCCCTGTCTGGTACCAGATCTCAGTGGAAATGCTTCCAAATTTCCCCCACTCAATAGGATGCTGGTCGTGGGTTTTTCATTAATTGCCTTGATTGTATTGAGGAATGTTCCTTCCATACCCAGTTTGCTTAGAGTTTTCATCATGAAAGGGTGTTGTATTTTATCAAATGCTTTCTCGGCATCTATTGAGATAATCATATGGTTTTTCTTCTGCAGTCTGTTAATGTGGTGTATCACATTGATTGTCTTGCGCACATTAAACTATCCCTGCATACCAGGGATAAATCCCACCTGGTCTGGGTGCATGATCTTTCTGATGTGTTGTTGCATTCTATTGGCAAGAATTTTATTGAGGATTTTTGCATCTATGTTCATCAGGGATATTGGTCTGTAATTCTCTTTTTCTGGCTTAGGAATTAAGGTGATGCTGGCTTCATAGAAAGAATTTGGGAGGATTCCCTCTTCTTCGATTGTTCTGAATAGTTTGAGAAGAATTGGAGTTTGTTCTTTTTTAAATGTTTGGTAGAATTCAGCAGTGAATCCATCTGGTCCTGGCTTTTCTTTGTTGGGAGGGCCTTTATTACTGTTTCAATTTCTGTCTCAGTTATGGGTCTGTTTAGGTTTTCGATGTCTTCCTGGTTCAATTTAGGTAGGTTGCATGTGTCCAGGAATGTATCCATTTCTGATAGGTTTCCCTGTTTGCTGGCATACAAGTCCTTGTAGTAAATTCTGATGATTCTTTTTATTTCTGTGGTGTCTGTTGTTACATTTCCTTTTTCATCTCTGATTTCATTGATTTGGGTCTTTTCTCTTCTTTTTTTAGTTAGTTGGGACAATGGGGTGTCAATTTTGTTTATTTTTTCAAAAAACCAGCTCCTCGTTTGGCTGATTTTTTGTAATGTTTTTTTTGGATTCAATCCTGTTGATTTCTTCTCTGATTTTAATTATTTCTCTTCTCCTACTAGATTTGGGTCTGGTTTGCTGTAGGTTTTCTAGATCCTTGAGGTTAATTGAAAGCTCATCTATTTGGTGCCTTTCCAATTTCTTCATGTAGGCACCTATTGATATAAACTTTCCTCTTAACACTGCTTTTGCTGAGTCCCATAAGTTTTGATATGTTGTGTTGTTGTCTTCATTTACTTCCAGAAAGTTTTTGATTTCTCTTTTAATTTCTTCTATGACCCATTGTTCATTCAGGAGCATGTTGTTCAATCTCCATGTGTTTGCGTATGCTCTAGGGATTCCTGAGTTGCTAATTTCCAACTTCATTCCCTTATGGTCTGAGAAGCTGCATGGTATGATTCTAATTCTTTTGAATTTGCTGAGACTTGCTTTATGGCCTAGTATGTGGTCAATCCTAGAGAAGGTTCCATGTACTGCTGAGAAGAATGTAAAATCTTTAGCTGTAGGATTGAAAGTTCTGTATATATCTGTTAGATCCATTTGGGCTATAGTGTCGTTTAAATCTACTGTATCCTTGTTGATCTTCTGACCGGATGATCTGTCTTTTTCTGAGAGTGGAGTATTGAAGTCCCCCAGTACTATTGTATTGGGGTCTAAGTCTCCCTTTAAGTCCGTTAATAAATCTTTTAGATAAACTGGTGCCCTGTAGTTAGGTGCATATACATTGATAATTGTTATATCTTCTTGTTATATTGATCCCTTAATCATTATATAGTGCCCCTCTTTGTCTCTCTTAACAGTTTTTGTGGTAAAGTTTATGTTGTCCGATACTAAGATGGCTACGCCCGCTCTTTTTTCATTTCTGTTGCCATGGTATATCTTTTTCCAGCCTTTCACTTTCAGTCTGTATGGATCTTTGTTGGAAAGATGTGTTTCTTGTAAGCAGCAAATAGATGGGTTTTGTTCCTTAACCCAATCAGCCAATCGGTGTCTTTTAACTGGACAGTTCAGACCATTCACGTTCAATGTGACTAATGATAAGTGGTAACTTTGCCCTGCCATTTGCCAAAGATAAATTCTAATATATGCTTTGAATTCCCTGTGATCTTTTGCTGTGAGCTTTCCTTCCTTGGTTTCCTTCCTTTACCTTCTTTCATATTGATGACCGTGTTTCTGTGTTTCTGTGTGTAACACATCTTTAAGCATCTTTTGCAGGGCTGGACGAGTGGTGACAAATTCTTTCAATTTCTGTTTGATATGAAAAGTCTTTATTTCACCTTCATTCACAAATGATAGCTTTGCAGGATATAATATTCTGGGCTGGCAGTTGTTCTCTCTTAGTACCTGGGCTATATCTCGCCATTCCCTCCTAGCTTGTAGAGTTTCTGATGAGAAGTCAGCTGTGAGTCTGATTGGAGATCCTCTGAGAGTAATCTGACGTTTCTCTCTTGCACATTTTAGGATCTTTTCTTTATGTTTCACTGTGGAGAGTTTAATTACAACGTGTCGTGGTGAGGATCTCTTTTGGTCGTGTTTATTAGGGGTTCTGTGAGCTTCCTGTACTAGGATTTCTCTGTCCTTCTCCAAACCTGGGAAATTTTCTGCTAATATCTCACTAAAAAGGCCTTCTAATCCTTTCTCCCGCTCCATGCCTTCAGGAACTCCTAGAACCCGAATGTTGGGTTTTTTAATAGTATCCTGAAGATTCCCAACAATATGTTTTAGATTTCTAATTTCCTCTTCTTTTCTTTGGTTTGACTGTATCCTTTCCTGTTCTCTGTCTTCTAAGTCCGATATTCTCTCTTCTGCTTCACCCATTCTGTTTGTAAGGCTCTCTAATGTGTTTTTCATTTGATCTATTGAATTCTTCACTTCAATCACTATCACAGTTTCCTGTTGTACTAGTTGTTTCGTTTCATTTTGATTCCTCCTTAATATTTCATTTTCACAAGAGAGATTTTCTATCTTGTCCATTAAGGATTTCTGTAGTTCAAGAATTTGTTTTTGAGAACTTCTTAATGTTCTTATCAATTTTTTGAGATCTGCTTCTTGCATTTCTTCTATGTCATCATCTTCATAATCTTGAATTGGGGTGTCTTTTTCATTTGAGGGCGTCATGGTGACTTCCTTGTTTTTATTACCTCAGTTTTTGCGTTTGTTATTTGGCATATTGGAGATATTTGGTTTCTTCACTGTGGTGCTTTTTCTTGTTATACTATGAATCTAGATTAAGTGGACTATCTGTTTTTGATGGAGCCTTAGGGCTTGAGATGGGTGTGGCCTGAGAGCTCTGTTTGGTGTGCCAAAGGTGACACTCCCAGGTTAGGCGTGGTAAATCTCTCTCTCTCTCTCTTTCTTTTTTTTTTTTTTTTTTTTTTTTTTGATTCAAAAGGGAAGTAATTCCGCACAGCTGAACGAAGTTGGAGGTAGTTAGTAGGCAAATGATATACCCACAGGAGCCAGAGATCGGAAGCTCTTTCCCAAGGACCACACAGGGAATCTGTTCGGCCCTCAGAGTGGGCTCAAATTCTCCTTCAATCTCCCATTGGGTTGCCAAAGTTACGGAATTGTAGCGTCTCTGGAGAGTGCTCACGTGAATTCCGTGAGTTCTCTCCCCCACCGTCTCTTTTTTCACAGTCTCAGTTCAGTAGCACCACAAATTTACTAGGTCCTAATCTCCTGTTAATTCGCCCCGCCCAGAGTCAGGTTTTTCTGCTAGGCTCAGGGCCGGTGCAGACCTGAGGTCACTCTGCTTCTGACGTATGTCCAAGATGGCGCCTGCTCTTTGTCTTGCTCGCCCTTGAGAGGTGAGCGGAGAGAGAGAAACCCGTGTCCGTACCAGTCACCTTTTTTTTTTTTTCTCTCTCTCTCTTCCAGTTAGCCTGGTGCACCTTCCCCCCCCCGGGGGGGTCGTTCCCTCTAGTCTCCTCTCTCCGCTTGCTTGCCGGTGTCTCGGGCTATTGAGGTTCGGCTCACCTCGCGTTCCAGCGCTGGTGTGTTGAGTCTGCTGCTGGTGTCCCGAACTGTGGGCTCCCACGCTCTCCACGCAGGTCCGCTGTGAATCACGCGTTCCGGAAGAGTTTCTTCTGCTGTTTCCTCCCCTACTCTTCCTTGAACCTGCAGTATCTCCACTTTTATTAAACTATCTCTCCCCGGACTATCAGTGTGCTCCCTTCCTATTCCGCCATCTTGCTCAACTCCCTCATCATATGCTTTTATGACTTCCAATAGTCTTTTAGTGGACTCTTTTCATTCCGTTATGTATAGAAACATGTCATCAGCAAACAGGGATATTTTTACTTCCTCCTTCCCAATTTGTGTCCTTTTGGTTTCTTTTTCTTGCCTAATGGCTCTGGCTAAAACCTCCAGGATTTATAACGAATAGCAATGGTGACAGTGGGTAACCTTGTCTGATTCCAGATCTTAGAGGGGATGCTTCCAACTTTTCCCCAATCAGTAAGATGCTGGCTGTGTGTTTGTCATATATTGCCTTGATTGTGTTGAGGAATATTCCTTTATACATAATTTGCTTAATGTTTTCATCATGAAAGGATGTTTTATTTTCTCACATGCTTTCTCTGCATCTATTGAAATAATCATATGGTTTTTATTCTTCAGTTTGTTAATATGATGTATCATATTTATTGATTTTCAAATGCTAAACCATCCCTGCATACCATGGATAAATCACACTTCATCCCAGTGAATGATTTTTCTGATGTGTTGCTGGATTTGATTAGCCAATACATTGTTGAGGATTTTGCACCTATGTTCATCAGCAATATTGGTCTATAGTTCACTTTCTCTCTTTTTTTTTTTTTTGGTTTAATAATTAAGGTGATGCTGGCTTCAGAGATGGAGTTTGAGAGGATTACTCTCCCTTTGGATTGTTTTTAATAGCTTGAGAAGAACTAGAGTTAGTTTTTCTTTAAAGATCTGTAAGAATTCAGCAGTGAAGCAATCTAGTCCTGGGCTTTCTCTTTTGAGAGGGCATTTATTACTGATTCGATCTCCATCTTGGTTATTAATCTGTTTAGGTTTTCTATGTCTTCATTACTCAATTTTGGGTGAGTTGTATGTGTCCAGGAATCTACCCATTTTGTCAAGATTTTCCAAATAGTTGGCATATAACTCTTTATAGTAATTCCTGATAATTCTTTTATTTCTGTAGTATCTGTTGTTATGTTCATTTTCATTTCTGAATCTATTGATTTTGGTCTCTTGATCTTTTTTGTTAATTAAGCCAATGGTTTATCAGTTTTGTTTATTTTTTCAAAAAAATCAGCTCTTAATTGTACTGATCTTTTGAATTTTTTATTTCAGTTTTGTTTATTTCTTCTCTAATTTCAATTATTTCTTCCTTTCTACTAATTTGGGGTTTTGCTTGTTTGTGTTATTCTCGCTGCTTGAGATGCATTGATAGCTCATTTATTTGAGATTTTTCCAATTTCTTGATATAGGCACTCATTGCTGTAAACTTCCCTCATAATACTTCTTTTTGCTGTATCCCATAAGTTTTGATTTGTTTACTGTACATTTCATTCATATCCAAGAATTTTTTGATATCCCTTAATTTTTTTCTATGACTCACAGTTCATTCAGGAGCATGTTGTTCACTTTCCATGTATTGCGTATTTTCTAGAGATTCTTGAGTTGTTAATATCCAGATTTATTTCATTGTGTTCAGTGAAGATGTGTGATATGATTTCAATTTATTTTTATTTTCTGAGACTTGCTTTCTGGCCTAGCATATGGTCTATCCTAGAGAAAGTTCTATGCACTGATGAGATGAATGTGTATATGCAACTGTGTGATAAAAGGTTGTGTAGATATCAATTGATCCACTTGGTCCATAGTGTAGATTAGCTATGTTGTTGCTTTGGTGATTTGCTGTCTAGCTGATCTGTCCATTGATGAAAGCGGGGTGTCTATGTCTCCCTTCAGACTCATTAACATTTGTTTTTGATAGCCAGATGCCATGGCATTGGGTGCACACACATTTATTATAGTCACCTCTTCCTGCTAATTGATCCTTTAATCATTATATAGTTCCCTTCTTTTCTATTTTAGCAGTTTTGTGTTAAAGTCTGTTTTGTCTGATATTAGGAGAGCTACACATGATCATTTTGTCATTCCATTAGCATGGAATATCTTTTTCCATCCTTTCATTTCCAGTATTTATATATCTTTTATGTTTAGGCCATTTATATTCAAGGTTGCTATTCATAAGGAATGGTTCAGCCCTGCCATTTTTCTGTAAATATTCCTATTGTTTCCTTTGGATATCCTTTGTGCTTTTACGGGGAAATTTTCTGCCTTCAAATTCTTTCATAATGATTGCTATATTTCTGTGTATAGCACATCCTTAAGTGTCTTTTATAAGGTTGGACAGGTGATGACAGATTCTTTTAATTTCTGTTTCTTATGGAAGGTCTTTATTTCATCTTCGTTCATAAGTGAGAGTTTTGCAGGTTACAATATTTTGGGGTGACAGTTTTTTTTTTCTCTTAAGATTTGAGCTGTGTCTCTCTCTTCTAGCCTGTTGGTTTTCTGATGAGATGTCAGCTGTGAGTCTAATTGGAGATCCTCTAAAAGTAATCTGGCATTTCTCTCATGAACATTTTAGAACCTTTTCTTTATGTTTGACTATTGAAAGTTTAACTACAATGTGTTACGGAGAAGATCTTTTCTGGTCATATCTATAAGGAGTTCTATGTGAGTGCCTCATGTATTAGTATGCCACTTTCTCCATATCAGGGAATTTTCCTACAGTCCCTTTTAAAACATTTAAATACTTCTCAAAACCACAAAGTATCATAAAAATGTTTGTGAAAATGTGTGTATTCTTTTTTAAATCTTGTGTGGATTTCAAAAAGGATTTTAATGAAAATAAATTATTTCTAATTCCATTTTCCATGGACATTTGAAGTATCATTATAGGATAAGTTTAGCTTTATTATGTCATCCAATAAAATTATGTACTATATTACATAACCTCTGAGAACTATAGAAAAATATAATGTATGGATTATTCATATTTAAAAGAGTATAGGAATAAAATCACTAGATTTTCTCTTCTCCAATAGCGTAACATGGCAAAAAGAAAAACTAGTGACTGAATGAATATACCACTTGAACAAAATGCAGACACATCTGTAGTCTGAAACTTAATATTTTATAAAGGTGCTCTATGCACTGATCTCTGCCAAGGAATATGGGAAAAGTCTAAATGAGAACACTCATATTCCAAAATATCACTAATTTTCTTTGAGACTCATGTGCCCAACATCAGGAACATCACATTTTAATAAAACCAGATGCCCTTTAGAGTACAAAGTGGGACATTTGGACAGTTACTAGCAGGAATTAGAGAACATAGAACAAATGAAATGATCATAGATATACAGTCTTATTTTGAATAGAGGAGACAGAAGATACAGCGATCATCACAAAACAGAATGACCACGAACAACTAAAACAAAGTAAGTCCTGTAGGTTTCGTGGGTCTCACGATATGACGTGAGAGGACGGGCACTTCATCTCTGATCCTCTGCTCAATACGCATAGCCCCAAGCTCATCAGGGGAAGACCTCAAGGAAACCTTCATGGAGGGGTGTTTTACAGACTAACTGACCACTACCTTTCAGATTTGTCAAGGTCTGGCAAGAATGATGGTCACAGACTCAGGGACAATAAACCAAAATGATGATGTGATCTTTAAGATTGAATTCTCAAATGGAAAAAAAAAAGACATTAGTGGATAAATAAGGGAAACGGTAATAAATCCTGTAGCTTGGTTATCAGGAGCTTATCAGATACAACTTTAGCTTTAATAAATGTACCACAGTCATGTAAGATGTGCATAATAGTGGACATGTGGCACACTGGGCAAGCCACCTGTAACTCCCCACATCCCATCCCCAAATGCCACAATGGCCGGAACTGGGCCAATCCGAAACCAGAAACCAGGATCTTCTTCTGGGTCTCTTATGTGGGTGCAGGGGCCCAAGCATTTGGCCCACCCTCTGCTGTTTTCCCAGGCCATTAACAGGGAGCTGGATTGGAAATGGAGCAGCTAGGACTCAAACCAGTGCCCACATGGGCTGCTGGTACCACAGACAGATGTGGCCCTCAGTGTGTAACATTTTTATAAGGTAACTCTATAAATTACTCTACCCAGATATCGTTTTATATATATATATATATATATATGTATATATATATATTATTTGTTTTCCCTCATGATTTCTTATTGTGCCAATTGTAGGATACCATTTTTATGTGTTCCTATAACATATTTATTTATTTATTTTAATTTCACACATTTATTAATTACAATGTGCTATCAATATTACAGACATTCTTTGAAATGTAGCCCTGAATATGTCTCTTGAGTATGAATGAAATGGGGGAGAAATCCAAAGAATTATACATACATTCCATTTCCAAAATGTTTAAAATGCTCATTGATAGAAAAGACTAATGTATGTATGAAATTGTTACAAGTAAAAAACAAACAGAATGTATGGTGTCCAAATGAATTGCAATATCATCTGTTGTACAGGCTCTAGAATGCAAGACATTAATGTAACATACAGTTTTAAATAGGTAATGCTGACTTTCTTAATCAATGACTTAAGAAAATCTTAATATTATCTAGAGCCTGCCACTTTTAAGTTCAATTCAATAGATGATATCCAAGTACAAAGCAATGTACCCTTTCACCAATATCTTCTGCATGGCCAGGCATCAACTCTGTCCTCTGGAGTAGAATGCTGTTTGCCCATGATCCAGAGACCAAAATACCTGTGCAAATCCCCAGGTACCAGCTTCAGCTCTACAGACGATACCTTGCAAAATTCATTTTTCTTTGTCACATTGAAATCAGTGAGCAGTCTTAACCAGTGTATGCCCACAGTGTGTTAAAGAAGGACATTAGTGAAAATGTAAAGTGAATTTGAGAACAAGTTTTTCATGTATATTTAATATTACATAACAATCTATTCATGCTTTATTTCTATATAAATTGACTTTTTAAGACATGGAGTATTTGTAAAGACTAAATTCTAGAAAACTAGAAAAATAATACTGAGGTGAAGCATTATTTCCTTACTAAATATTCGGGACTTACATGGTATATGAACAATCATATATGTCTATACTTAAAGATAGCTCAACATCACATAAGATCATTTGTAATTTTTTCAACACAACAGCGCAATTTCAATTAGGTATCTTTTAAATAATTTATTTCATATGAAGATCAAGATCATAATACATTTTCCAAAAAGTAATTCTACCTTACCATATATAATTTTTATCACCCACCAATTCTCAGAAAATATATGGTAGTATTGTTCATTTCTGCTACAGTGGAATTTAAAGTTCTACAAGTATTATGCCAGTAAAGAATTTTGCCATTTTTGAAAATCACTAACAACTCTATTTTAGGGTTGTATAAAATATTAAATTAAAATGAGCTTCTAAAGCATCCATAAAACTACAGCAGAATATGAGCAGCAAGAAAAAGAAAAAAACTTATGAATTACATGGATTAGTGCAGATCAAATAATAGTGGGAAAGAAAGTGGGTGGCCATTTTTCATCTCTTGACTAGTCTGTTTCCTAGGAAACAATGACTGAATGATTGCACAAATGACCCTATGCCTGTGGATTTAAGTTGATGAAATTATATAGGACTACAATCTATGCAGAACAAGAAAGGTAATTGTTAGGATGACTGTTTATTAGGTAAAATGGAAAAGTTTAAAATACTTTACTTTCCAAGTTTTTTTTTTTCCACATAAATGATTATTACAACCTTTTGTATTATGAAGTCCCTATCCTGTCTGCTCACAACATTATACTACAACCAGTCAACCAGCATGCTGATTGTACATTTTTGTTTAAACCTTTCTGGAGAGGCAGTTATTCCCTGGCTCAACTCTGGCTCCTACCAGTAGAAATAAACTCAATTCCTACAGCTATCCAGATGGTATCAGCGGGACATCATTGTGACTAGCAGCACAGAGTTTATTAAATGGTCCCTATCTGCTGGACTACCAGAAAAGCTAAAACTGCATAAGCAACCACACAGTGCCTTCACAGAGTTTGACAAATGCATCTCTGTCATAAATTTTACAACACGGAAAAGCCTGGTGATGTATTACCTATGATCATTATAACCCTCTGTGAAAATGTCAAGTAGTCACTAAATGGATAAAAGCATTTGTTTCCTCTTGAGAAAATAACCCTGGACTCATAGAAATCCTGTGCAATGTAGAGAGCATGCCTGTTCCTATGGATAACTCCCCTTGCAAGTCTGTTGCTATGAGAATATTCAGAATTCTTCATTTTCGCTTCCTCTTTGAGCTACATGTGCTTTAATAGGAGATGAGTGAACACAGACTTGCAAGTTAATTGTGATGGCAAAAAATGAAATTGTTTTTGGGATTTTTACATAGGCAACCACTCCGGCTGAGAATAAACATGGCTTTTCTTTCCTTCCCGATCTGGGCTCCATTTGTTTACATTTCTTGTCAACTGTACCAGCTAGAATGTCTAACAAGAGACTCATTAGGAATGCTGAGAAGGGTACCTTTGCCTATGGCTCAGTCATTTTGGAGCTGCCAGAACAAAATATTATAGATTGGAAGGGTAAAATAATAAATATTTATTCATCAGAATTCTGGAACCTGAAAAGGCCAAAATCAAGATTCCTTCAAAGTCAAAGTCTGGTCCGATGTGTGGCATAGGGTGTTACGCCTCAACCTCCAAGCCGGCATCCCCTCTGGGCACTGGTTTGAGTCCCATCTGTTCCACTTCCGATCCAGCTTCCTGCTAATGCACCTGGAAAAGCAGCGGAGGATGGCCCAAATGCTTGGGCCCCTGCATCCAGATGGGAGACCTGGGAGAAACTCCTGACTCCTGGCTTTGGCCTGGCCCAGCCCTGGCCATTGCAGCCATTTGGGGAGTGAAACAGCAGATTGAAGGTCTCTCTCTGTTTGCTTCTGTCTCTGTAACTCTGTCTTTCAAATAAATAAATAAATAAATAAATCTTTTTTTTTTTAAGTTAATGTCTGCCAAACATCTTCCTGGTAGGCAGAGAGCCACCTTTGGCTGTTTCCTCAAGACTGCGGGAGCTCTCTGGCTTCCTCCTCTTCACATAAGGACACTGGACCCTACAAGTCGCTTCACCCACATGACTGCATTTAAACTTAGATACCTTCCAAAGACCCTACCTGCAAAGGCCATCACATTTCAATTTAGTACTATTACATCTACATTGAGAAGGAAAAAAAAAAAAAAAGCTTTAGTTCACATCACCTTGTTCCTACTCAGGCAAAAAGCGTTGTGTTCCTCAACTGTGAGTGTGATTTTAGCTGCAATTTTTTGGAGACTTTTTTTCATCAACTTGAGGAAGTTCTCCACCATTCCTAGTCAGCTGAGTGTATTTTTAAAAATCATGAATGGGAAAAATATAAAGAATGAATCATAAATGAGTGTTTAATCTTGTCAAAATTTTTTTACATCAGGTCAATATGATTGCATACTTTTTTCCTTTTATCTAAATTACATGGTGGATTATATTAGTCTGTTTAAAATACTTTGAACCGGAGCTGGCGCTGTGGCGCAGTGGGTTAATGCCCTGGCCTGAAGCACTGTCATCCCATATGGCCGCCAGTTCGAGACCCAGCTGCTCCACTTCCGATCCACCTCTCTGCTGTGGCCTGGGAAAGCAGTGGAAAATGTCCCAACTGCCAGAAGAAGCTCCTGGCTCCTGGTTTTGGATCAGCACAGCTCCAGCCATTGCAGCCAATTGAGGAGTGGGCCAGCAGATGGAAGACCTCTCTCTATCTTTCTCTGCCTCTTCTCTCTGTGTAATTCTGACTTTCAAATAAATAAATAAATTATTAAAAAATAAAATTTTGAACCAGCGTTGCCTAACTTGAATAAATCCCACTTGATCATGGCGCGTGTGTGTGTGTTTGTGTGTGTAGTGCTAAAGAATAAATAGCATAACATTTTCCATATTTTTTTGAAGAGCAGTAACACAGAGACAGACAGATCTTCCATTCTCTGGTTCACTTTGGAAATGCCTGCCATAGTCAGGCCTAGGACAAATCAAAGCCAGGAGTAGGGAAAACAGTCTATCTCTCATGTGGTTGGCCTGTCTATAGAATGTTGATGTCCCAAGCACCACTTTAACTGCTATGCCAAAATCCCATCCCAAATTTACAATCTTGAGTATATTTAAATGTACAGTTCAGTCATGTTAATTATATTTGTGTTGTTGTGGAATACACCATTAGAACTCTTGCTTCTTGCAAAACTAGAATTCTGTACCCACTGATCACTATTTCCTCCACTTCCCTAACTGTGGCAATCACATATCTATTTTCTATTTGTGTGATTTTTACCATGGAGTATAATGTCTGTGTATATTACTGTGTTCTACAGGCTAGTATTTGATTATACACATAGCATCTATGTTCATGAGAAATGATCTACAAATTTATGTACTGCAATGTCTTCATCAAATTTTTGGAATAATGATAATGGTGGTTTCACATGGAATGCTTTCTACATGCAATGCAATACTGGAATTAATAACATTTGTTCCTGAAATGCTTGGTAGAATTTACCAGTAAAACCATCTGGGCTTCTGCTTTCTGATAATTTTCATTTCCTCCTCTCCTGCCTGCCTTCCTTTTTCCTCCTCTTTCATTGTCATATGATTTCAAATACACAGTGGGAAATTGGTGAGCTGTGGGTCCTGAGAACTGTGAGGGGTGTGGCTGTGCAAAGTTCCTTGTACATCGCACATCCTTGCTTCCAACTAAAATTCATGCTTAGTGAGTCCCTTTTATCTGTTCTGTTTCACTGTGACATGAACTCCAATGGCTGCTGTCAGTCAAGCAGAGCAGACATTTAGGATCAAGTCAGCTTCTCTTTATTTTGTCACTAGTTTTCCAGTCTATTGATTATATAATTCATCATCAGTATGTAAATGTTAGTTTATTACACTTCTATAAAATAATTTCTTAAATCTTACTGAATATTCATCAGATTATTAAAAGTTCTATTATTTTTTGTAGAATGTTTTCTCACACAATGAAATGCAAAGAACAGTTTTCTTTCTGATTTCATTTAAACTGTTTTCTAAAATTATGTTCTTTCTATCCTTGGCAGCATTTGAAAGGAGGAAAACAAAACAAACAAATCGAAAGTAACACTAAAGTTCTGAATAGCATTTATATCTCTGTGGTGTGCCCACATGCTATTTCTTTGTCGATTCCGCATATTTTGTTAAGTTTGCACACTTTTCAAATAACAGCTATTAGTTACATGCTTACTGAAAAACCACTCATCGTGTGCTGTTCCTTTTGCTTTGTTTAGTCCGGTTTCTCGTTTGCATGCTACATCTTAGCTAGACTGCACTTGGAAGAGCAGTGTTTTCAAATCTTGTTCTTAGCCACCCTCATTCAGGTCCAGGACTTTATTTATGCAGCCCTTCCTGTTGTGAATACTTTCTCTTCTCACCTGTCACCATATATCCACAGACCTTGTGAAACTGCTACTCATCGTTTATATCATAAATTTTATGTTACTTGATAAGAAAATTTCTTCTCTGACATCCAACCAGTGTAGTTCCTTTAATAACAAACCTAACAGCTTGTATTTTCACAGATAGTCCACTTTACAGTCTATACTTCAACAATATTCTGCAATTTTGCAATTTATATCATTTAATTATAAATTCCTGGAGAATGTGGAATGCAATACCTTGTACTTTAATCATGACAGACTATAATATGATCACAGTGGCTACAAAATTTCTACATCTGATTGGTTGAATGAATAAGAAAACAAGTGAATGGGTGAGGTATATTTAAACTTAGTAGTGATGTAGATTGCTTTATATTTCTGCCATTTAGCACAGAAGAGATAGACCCCAAACTAGAATTTTGTTTTGAAACACACACACACACACACCCAATACAGTCCAAAAGATTTATTGCTTATAAAATGACATTTTCTGGGGAGAGCATCAGGCCTACAAATGGCTTGAGAATGGGTTGATAGAGCGATGAGTGAAGCTGCCCTTCTGTCAGTGACTGGAACTGGGATGTAGGTTGCCTTGTGCAATCAGTGAGAATCTGTGTGGTTTAAAATTCTATGGTAGCCAAAGCAGGAAACATCCCACGTTTTTTATAAACTGACTCAGATGTGGGGTAGAAAGAAAGAAGGTAGAGATGAGACATAAAATCTATCAACAAACAAGTAATTGTGTATCTTATTTTTGTAAAGAGGTCTTTATAACTTTAAAAGAGTGTCAATTCATACTTCTATGTATTGTTTACTTGTTTACTAGTCGCCATATTAGGTTATTTATATTTATTTTATCTTCAAAACATTCTTAGTACACAAGGTAGAAAAGTCATATTTGAGGACTATATTCAAATCTAATTACAGAGCTAGTAATAAAAGAGAGGCATGTATGATTCTAAAATACTATTTTTATATTTTAATTTATTTTTAAAAATTAATTTGAAAAGCAAAGAGCCAGATACAGAGAAATGCAGAGAGATAAAACAGGAAGACAGAGACAGGCAGTCAGAGGGGGATCTCTATTCTATCGTTTTACTCCCTTAATGCCCACAACAGCTGAGAGTGGCTCAGGTTAAGTCAGAAATCTGAAAACCCAATTTTGGCTCCCACATGGAAGACAAGGGCTCTTCTCCTGCCTCCCAGGATGCATATTAGCAAGAAGTTAGAGAGTTGGAAGCAGAAATGGAACTTTTGTATGGCATCCCCAAATCTCATATTAACTACAGTGTCAAAGACTCACCCACCTATTATCTTGAGCATAATTTAAACTTCTTTGTCTTGTCCTGAATATTGTAAACCCTTAATTATTTTTTAAAGATTTATTTATTTATTTTAAAGTCAGAGTTACACAGAGAAGGAGAGGCAGAATGACAGAGAGAGAGGGAGAGAGAGAGGTTTTTTGATCCACTGGTTCACTCCCCAGTTGGCTGTAACAACCAGAGCTGCCGCTCATATGAAGTCAGGAGCCAGGAGCTTTTTCTGGGTCTCCCATGAGGGTGTAGGGGCCCAAGACTTGGGCCATTTTCTACTGCTTTCCCAGGCCATAGCAGAGAGCTGGGTTGGAAGTGGAGCAGCTGGGATTCGAACCAGCGCCCTTATGCTATGCTGGCCTTGCAGGCAGCAGTTCTACTGACTACACCACAGTGCAGGCCCCAACACTTAATTATTTTTTAGATACATGCAAGTACTAATACAGAGAAGAAGAAATTATAATGTTTAAATATTTTCTGTCATGGACAAATTTCTTTGTGACTGAAAAAGATAAGATTAAGACAATTATCCTCTTTTAATTTGGTTCCTGAGTTATGTTGATGGGATCTGTCAATCAAAATTTATATACAAAGTGATTTAAAAGTATAATGTACACATTGTCATTTGTCATATTAGTAGAATATAGAATTTTACTTAATGTTAGTTGAATTTAATAATTTTATATTATATCAAATAGATTATTATTTTTCCTCTTTTTAATACTGTTCTCACAAATCTAGTAGTGTTTGTGCATCTTAAAGAAAAAAATAATAATCCCCACCCAAATAAAACCTATCATTTAAGTCTCCTACTAAAGTCCTAGAGTCAGAATTTACTGGGGCTGGGCATGATAACCACATTCAATCCTGGAGTCCCTAAATTCAAGTCCTAGCACCACTGCTGATTCCAGCTTCCAGCTAATGCACACTCTGGGAGGTGGAAGGTGACTGGCGACAGCTCAAGGGATTTGTTCCCTGTAAAACATATGAGAAATTTGACTGAATTCATTTCAGGGCTCCTGACTTTAAGTTAACCCAGCCCTGATTTTTCTGGAAAATTAGGGGATGAATCAGTAGATGGAAGCTTGACATTTCTCTCTCTTTTTCCCTGCCACATTAAATAAATAAAAATTAAAATCCTGACTCTGCTAATTATAATTGTGCAGATTTTGTAAGATGATTAACCAATCTGAATAATGAGTCTTAGCTGGTGGATGAGTTTCGAAGACAGAGTTTTTTGACAGAAGAGAGGTAATATAGAGAAACATTTTCTGGAATGAATCTTTAGATAATACATTATGTAGATATATTTGAATCAACTAATTTAAACTCCTTGTAAATACTATTACATTAATTTTCTGTTAGTAATTAGCTCTTTAACAAGTTAAATGCATTTTATTTCATGAGAGAGAAATTATTTTAAGCACATATCTAAGTGTCTATATTTAATTTCTTTTTGGAAGACTTTGATAGTAAGTGCACTAACTCACATGCTAGCCTATGTGTCATTTATAGCAAGAAAATTCTTCATGGCCTCTGGAATAAAATGGCTTTGCCAAGTGTCCTGTAGTAGCCTGGCCCTTTACAAATTTCCCAGTCAATAATAGGAAAAAAGGGGGAAGAAAATCAACAGCCCTGTGATTCACTGATAGTTATCCGCCTCTAAGATTTTGGGATAAATTTCAATTAATGATAGAGAAGACAAACAGGACTCATAAACACAAATTTACCTCTTTGAGGCCGTACAATAGTATAAAATTTACTTTTCTCAAAAACTATTTTCTCCTGGAGATGCTTGGTACACACCAAGAGGAAAACCCAATAGCCTGTCCCAACTACACAGGCTCTTTCTGTATTTGTTTCCTACCAGTCTAGTGGAGATATATCAAAATGATCTATAAAAAAAAAGATATTTATCTCAATCACTTGATTAATTAGTCACAGTAGTTTTCCATATCCTTTGGTAAGAACTGAAATGCCTTTAGTGTTGTAATTTTTATCAACTGCATTTTTACCATGTTTTAATTAGATTCTATATACTTTTTAAATTTAAGTGCTGACATTATCTGGTCTTTCCTCCATTACAGAAACATTGGTAAGCACTTTAATGCTTCAGCTGTATTATCTCATTGAGCTTCATGATAACCCATAAAACACATGCTATTATTATAATTGCCATTATGGTGATTGTAGGATACTTTGGAGAAGTTAAGCAAATTGCCCAAAGACATTCAACTAGTAAATGGTAAAAGCTGATATTCAAAACCCAAACTAATATGGGCACAATCTAGAAATAAACCTAACATCTGTAAAATATCTCTCTTGTTGGAAAACATGAAGCTGCTGTGTGTATAGCATGACTGGAACTGGAGTTAGAGAATTCCTTGGCACGCTTGCTAAACAATGAAGAGAAAAGATTCGAATATCAGATTGAACTTTTCATGGTGGAGCTTTCTTACCTCTGGTGGGATGTGTATTTTAATATAGAGATGTTTAATTTCTAGATAATGTCTGTAAATTTAAAATAAATAAATATAAAATATAAAGAATGCCAGTTTTCATCTTATTGAAAGTGAAGCATGTTGATGCATTTATATGTATTCGAGATCAGAGTATTAACAGTTGGATTATGGCATTTCACTATGCAACACCGATTTAGCACTTTCATGCTGAATGGACACATCGTTGTGTCATTCTTGTTGGTAAAATGGCGCCATCTTATCTATGGCGCCACCTTAAGCCCTGGGTGCCATCTTAGGCTCTGGCCCCCATTGCCCTCTTACACAATAAGCTTCGGTCCTAAGCCCAGCCTGGCTTGCTAGAAGTCAGGTGACCAAGTGGCCCAACCACAAGTGTTAGCTCCACTCCCACCCTAGTGGGATTTGTTGCTCCCACTTCCCCAACCCCTGCAAGAGTATAATAGGACCTGCTTCCCACACACGCATCCTCTTGAGCTCTCTGTATAGAACCATCTTCCTTTTCACCCTCTTTGCATCCTCTCCCTCTGGCCTGTCAAGTTTCCCCCAGACCCGGCAATAAAACTTTTCTTTTTTTTTTTTTGTTTTATTTATCTATTTGAAAGTCAGAGTTACACAGAGAAAAGAGAGCCAGAAAGAGCCAGAGAGAGGTCTTCCATCTGATGATTCACTCCCCAATTGGCCACAACAGCCAGAGCTGCACCGATCCAAAGCCAGGAGTCAGGAACTTCTTCTGGGTCTCCCATGCAGGTGCAGGGCCCAAGCACTTGGACCATCTTCTACTGCTCTCCCAGGCCATAGCAGAGAGCTGGATTGGAAGTGCAGCAGCCGGGTCTTGAACTGGTTCCCATATGGGATGCTGGTGCTTCAGGCCAGGACATTAACCCGCTGCGCCACAGTGCCAGCCCCTAACCCTTTTCTTTAACTCTGGTGTTTGGTGTGTTTTGTGGTGGTTTTCCAATCCTCACTTCAAGATCTTTCATTGAGGGTAGAACACCAAGCTCTGCATCGGAACATTCCCTCAGGTGGAGGCAAGTTTCCTTTCTGAAGAAGAATAACCGCCATATTGTATCATACGATGACATCTTTACTCCTAAATAAAATATTTTAAAGATCTCAAGATTGCACACAGTCCAATTGCACACGCAGTGACTAGCAAAGCAAAAATAAATATCTTTTACTTTTACTATTGGTTTCAATTGTTTCCTTAAAATATTTATTTATTTTCATGTCCTTGGAAGCAGAAAGACAAAGAAAGTAGTATTTCTTCTGTTCGTTCACTCCGAAAATGCCCATAACAACCGGGACTAGACCAAGCAAAGCAGGAGCTAGGAACTGCATGTGAGTATTCCATACTGATGTCTGGGACTCATGCACTTGAACCATCATCTGCTGCCCCCCATGCAGCAGTAGGAAGTAGCATCATCTGCTGCCCCCCATGCAGCTTCCAGTAGGAAGCTGGATCGGGAGTACAACGTAGCCAGGGCTTAAAGCAGCACTCCCCTATGGATATAGCATCCCATTAAGATTAACCCACTGTGCCACAAAGCCCACTCCTCATTTCTCTTTTTTTCTCTTTACCATCATTTTCTTCTAGTTTGGTTAAAGTAGTGCTGTAGGAACATGGAAGAGCAGGAGAGAAAATATCTTACATTTAACATCAAATCTATTTTTCTCAATAAGCAAATGACATCTAAAAATGTTTGCGTTTAAGATTGAGAAAATTCTTCATTCACCAAGAATAATGTTAAAATTAAGAAATCTATTCAGACTTTGCCATATGGCTGATTCAAACTGTTCTGTGTAAACAAAGGATTAAGACTAATTTCAGTTTTGCGTGAAGCTAAATAATATGCTTCAGGAGGGGGTATTTGGTGCAGAAGATAGAGCACTAATTGCCTGCATCCCAGATCAGCATGCCTTGCTTCCAGTCTGTGTCCCTGTTTCCAGCTTTCTGCTAAGGTACACACTGGAGGCAGCAGGTGATTGTTCAAGTGTGGCATCCCTGCTTCTCACATGGGAGAGTCAGATTAAGTTTCTGTCTCCTGGGTTCTGGTCTGGATCAGCCGCGGCTGTTGTAGGCATTGGAGAAGTAAACCAGCAGATAGGTCCTCTCTGTTTGTCTGTGGCTCTTTTCCTTTCATATAAACAAAAACTTAAAAATAAATAAGTAATATGTGTCATTATCATTATCATTCTAGTAGACAGCTCAAAACTCTCTTTAATATGATTTTAAAAGTACCTTGCAATAGCAGAGTCATGCATGCCTGGCACAAAGCATAAACTCATTAAATGCATGTCAAATGCATGAAGACAGGTCTAGAGTACTCCTTATAAGTAATCTTTGTTCTAACTTTATTTTTGCACTCTTCTATCTTTCTTTTTTCTTTCATTTTCTTTCTTTCTTTTTTAAAAAAGATTTATTTATTTGAAAGGCAGAGTATAGAGAGGCAGAGGTGGAGGCAGAAAGAAAGATCTTCCATCCACTGGTTCACTCCCCAAATGGCCGCGATGCCCTTAGCTGGGCTGATCAGGAGCTTCTTTCCGTCTCCTACTGGGCTGCAGGGGCCCAAGGACTTGGGCCATCTTCTACTGTTTTCCCAGGCCACAGCAGAGAGCGGGATTGGAAGTGCAGCAGCCTGGTCTCAAACCAGCAGCCATATGGGATGCCAGCACTCAGGCAGCTGCTTTACCTGCTACGCCGCAGCGCCAGCCCCTCCATTTCTTATTATATCGTTTTGTAAATCGCACACTGCCATGAGACTTTGCTTTCTTATTTCTTAGTAAGTTAAGGCAATCAGTACTCAAGGACCTGTGGAGGTGTAGTCTTTATAGAGCTTAAATATCCTGTCAGCCAAGGTACAAAGGAGGCTCTGGATTGCTGCTTCCTGTCTGTTAAAACATAACAAGCTCAGAGCAGCACTGTGGTGTCGTAGGCTAAGCCTCCGCCTGCAGTGCTGGCATCACGTATGCGCACCGTTCAGGCCCAGCACTCCTCTTCCAGTCTAGCTCTCTGCTTATGACCTGGGAAAGCTGTGGAAGATGGCTGAGTGCTTGGGCCCCTGTGCCAGCATGGAAGACTCAGGAAGCTCCTGGCTCCTGGCTTCCTGGTCATTTCCAGCTGATCGAAGACCTTTCTCTCTGTCTCTCCTTCTGTGTGTAGCTCTGCTTCTGAAATAAATAAAATCTTTAAAAATAATGTAATAAACTTGCTACCTTGACAATCTGGACAAGGACACTGCAAGATATGCCGTTTTGTATCTTCCACAAACCTCTGACTTGCAATGGAGATTCAACCTTCAGTTGCCATTAGCTCAAAGTTATTTCAAATTGATTGTGCCCAGATTATAATTGTAACAGTGATTTCCTTTGTTTTTACACAAAATAGGTGCTGATTTGAGAAGCATCAGTGTTTACCCACTGCACATCCATTTCTATTTAGGCTGATCTAGAACATTTTTATGTTAATGTTTTTGTAAATTAAGTACAGAAAAAATCAGCTCTATTTTTCCTTTCTGACTTTACCTTTTCTTATTTCTAATAACTGTTCATGGTGATGCTTTTTGCATTGTATATGTACACAAATGCAAGAAGCTGTTTTACATGTATTGCTATATTAAAAGATGAGTATATGCTGACACCAAAGGAATCTCAATTTTTGTCCATCTCAATGGCTACTTCATTATTATATTCTTCTGTATTGCTGCCACAGCTATTTGTACATACTTCCCAACCATATTAATGTAAAATTATTTACCCACAGGACAATCACAAGTCAGATCCTAGTCTTTTCCTGCTGCCAGAGAAAGCTTCAGTCCTACCAGACTCAGGTTTACCATTGTGCACCTCCTGTCCAGCTCTCCCCTGCAGAGTGACTTAGCGCCCTTCCTGTGGTATCCATCAGCAATGCAGTTCTGCTTCCAGGCAGAACTTTAGGAGCTGTTAGCCTTGATTTATGTAACAACTATCCATCCCCAGTTCACATAGTATCACTTCACAATTCTTCTATTGTCTGTGATCTAGTTGGAAAGTATATGTTTACTTTTTGATTACTTGTTTGTCAGTGACTTGTTTATAGTCCAACTTGTCACTCGAATTAAGCCCAAACACAGTTATCAGTTCTATTTCTTCATTAAAACTGATTAAAACCAAAAACTCTCTTAGAAAAGTACAGATCTAGATGGATATATTAACCTGTGTCATCCTGAAATACATGCCTTATTTCCCTCTTACTATTTTTATAAATCCATCTGGTGATTCATTTTAAGTGATAGACACATTGTTGCATTTCCTTCTGAAGAATATGAACATAGTGAGCTGAGAATAGAAAGAAAGAAGAAAATTAGCGTTGTGTGTTGGACTGATTCCATTTACTTGACATAAGTCAGAACGCGATAAGGTAAATATTGCCAAGAAAAGAAAGAAAAGTTCCTGTCTTACAGTTTCTTTGCAGGCGGTTATCATTCATAGCTCACCATGACTTACTTAGGCCCTCAGTGTGGGTGGTAGATGTGGTGCCTTGTAGAAAATTTCACTTGTTTTCTAGTTTAAAAAGATCTCAGCATCAACTTTTTGAAAGATTCAATTCAATCACAATTCATATAAAATGTTACTTTACTCTAAAGAAGAAAAAATGTATGTCAAGAAAAAGGGAATGATTAGTCTGAGGGATAGTAAATGATGTTAGCATCCACATTTTCAGGTATGTGACTGATGCCTACCATAAATTGTTGTTCTTGCCTTTTGGAGGCCAAAGAAAAACTGTGTGAAATAATGGACTCTTTACTAAATATTATACCACTTTCTATCAAGGCAAATGTGGCAACACAAAACTGCTTTTGACCTGATATTTAGCGAATGGCCTCTCTCTTCAGAAAAGTATGCTGATTTTCAGCATGTGTTTTGCAATGTAAATACAGCGCTGAAGCTTTCTTAATGTCAGATTAGCTCTTTAATCCTCCTCCCAAAAAGAACATCTACTGTTGTCTTCCCTTTGAAAAATCACAACGAGCCTTTCTCCTTCCTTTATCTCATTTTTATATTAACTTTTTATTACTATAAAGAGAACGAATTTCAAGTAGTTCATAGACACAATTCTAGGAGCATGATACTCCCATTCCCTCCTGTGTCCTTCCATTTTTAACTCTTATGATAATATATTTTTAATTTACTCTATAGTAAAAGGCTTAGTGCTCCACTAAATGGAGTTCAACAACTTAAAGTAGAAAGAAAGCTGTTCAGTGAGCATATAGACAAGGGCTAAAAACAATAATCAAACCCCAAGACATCAATTTCACTCATATATATTTTTCCTCTAGATATTAGCTGCCACAAATCAGAGAAATTATGGATATTTGTCTTTTTGAAACTGGCTTATTTCACTAAGCATACTTGTCTCCAGTTGCATCCATTTTGTTGCAAAAGACAGGATTTCATTCTCTTTATGAGTGAGTAGCATTCTATTGTGTATATTTACCACATTTTCTTTATCCAGTCACAATTGGATGGACATGTGGGTTGGTTCCATATTTGTAAAATGATTCAGACACACTAATATGTCAAGATATGCTTCTGGAAAGAATTACATTTGGGTTTTTTGTTGTTTGAAAATTCTCTTACCATTTAGAGTGAGTTATCTTCATTCGTTCATTCTTCAAGTCAGTCATAAGTCATTCAGCAAATATTTTTAATGGTCTGATGTTGATGTTTTCTAGAGACACTGGGAATAAAAATAGGAGAGAAACTGTTTTACCCTCATAGGGCATAGAGTTTAGCTTGAGACAGAAATGGATCAGTTTATTCATCATGTTAAAATCCTGTATATTGCTGAGAACACATAATTGGTTATGATGGAGGACTTTGCTAGAAAATTTTACATTGTCAAAGGATGGATGAGTAGGAAATGTGGATAAAGAATGAGCTCTATGTTTATATCCATTTTTTAAATATCCCCAGACAATTCTCTAATATTTTAACACAAAATGAGGCAGACATTGTGCTACATAAGAGGTCAAAAAGCGATCAATTTATGGTTCCTGCCAGGTCATCAAGGAATATGTATCTTAATAGGACAAGGTCATAAGCAAATGGAAGTGTTTTAAGTTTTCACTTTGTTTTGCATATGTACTGTATTGTATTTCATTCTTTCATTCTTAAATGTCATTACAAGCCAGGAATTATCAGCTCAGAAGATGCCACACAGTCGAAGTTTGCAGCTTCAGAAATCTTAGCGGTTACGTAGTAAGCTGTGTATCCTAAAGATGGAAGTTTCCTATTTATACATTTTACTCATTTAAAGGATGAATATAGTAACTTGCATGTAACAATGTAGAGCTGAAACAAATCTATGATATTTCCTCATAAGGAAAACATAAACCAAAGCAAAATATTTCCTTCACCTCTTATGATATATGTGCATTTATATGATTTGATATTTTCCACTTTCCTGTGGAGTTACTTATAAAATATTATGATGTGCTATAAAAGATTACTTTTCAGTTTCCCCTTTGTAGCTGTGGTCATATTGTACTTACATCCCTGCTGCTATTCTGAAAACGCGCATGTTCTGAGGTAGTTAGTAGATCATCCACTACATAGAAATTATTTTATTTGTACCAACAGATAGATTGACACATACTTATTCTACTCTCAGCTACATGAAACTTCTCATTTTCTTCAGCACGCACTTTATATTGAGGCAGCTCTGGCCATCCCTTGCAAGCATTACTGTTGAGTAAACGCACTGGTGGAACTTGCTATAAAAATGACAGCAGTACTTTGACCTGTGTTCAAATTGTTTAGTCCATAGATTCAGGCAGTGAACCGGAACAGTTTGAAAGTTGGAAGTCTTGTTTCTCTTGACAAGCCTTTCAGCTTGAAGTCTCGGATACACAGTATTTACCAGTTTACCATCTTAGAGGTGACTGACTTAGAGAATCAAAAGTAATGTGTCAGCTCTGCAAAACAGTTGAAATCCTCCTTAAATAAATTATGCATCTCACAAGTGATAGCTCTTCTAAAGTGAACTTAGAAAATATGTTCAATCATGATTATTTCACTTACTAATAGGATTCTAGTACAAATTCTTTCATTTGGCAGCTAGAAGCAATAAAGGCTGTTAAATGCAAAAAGAGAAAAATCTCTTAAAGGTATTATTTAAGTCTTTATGGGAGCATTCGTCAAACAACTTTCACATCTGAAGATTCAAAGTTAGTGTTTGTTTTTATTCCTTGGTTATTTAAATGCAGTATCTCTCTATGTACACATTTATAAGTCAATATGCATTATTAAATAACTAGTAACTAGTTGTCTGTGCCACACAATTTAGAACTGCATGGAAGTGTCAGTGGTTGTTATTGTTTAAGTTTCTGTGTCCTCTCTGACAACTACTAGAGTGCACGTAAGTGACTGAGTGTTCAAGCTATCCCAATATGCCCTCTAAATAATTTCCTTTATAAAGGAAAAAAAAATTACTGAACCTAAAAATCTCATTTTTGCTTTTTAAACATTTTAAATCACAATTTATTATGGAATAAGCATTTTTTATTCTCTCACATCTGTATAAATTCCATGCATATTAAAAGCATTGGGTGCAGGCGCTGTGGCATACTGGGTAAAGCCACCATCTTCAGTGCTGGCATCCTAAATGGGCACCGGTTCGAGGCCCAGCTGCTCCACTTCCTGCCCAGATTTCAGCTATGGCCTGGGGAAGCAGTAGAAGATGGCCCAAGTCCTTGGGCCCCTGCACTCACATGGGAGACCTGGAAGAAGCTCCCGGCTCCTGGCTTCAGATTGGCACAGCTCCAGCTGTTGCGGTCATCTGAGGAGTGAACAAGTGGATAGAAGATCTCTCTTTCTTTCTGTTTCTGCCTCTCTATAACTCTGCCATTCAAATAAATAAATAAATAAATTTTTAAAAACAAAAAAGGCTTACAGCTTCACTCCCTTGTGCAGACTTGTTGTCTCTGTCAGACAAGCTGTTCTTTATACTATCCTTTATTTTTGCGCATTGATTTTGGAATTTGCAACTTTGCTGAATTTATCTATTAGTTCTGAATGGTTAGGTGAAACTTTGGGGGTTTTTATATATGAGATCATGTTGTCTGCAAGCAGAGACCATTGGACTTCCTCTTTTCCAATTGTGATGCCTTTTATTTTTTTATTTTTTATTTATTTATTTATTTATTTTTTTTTGACAGGCAGAGTGGACAGTGAGAGAGAGACAGAGAGAAAGGTCTTCTTTTTTCCGTTGGTTCACCCTACAATAGCTGCTGCAGCCTGTGCGCTGCGGCTGGCGCACCGTGCCGATCCGAAGGCAGGAGCCAGGTGCTTCTCCTGGTCTCCCATGGGGTGCAGGGCCCAAGCACTTGGGCCATCCTCCACTGCACTCCCTGGCCACAGCAGAGAGCTGGCCTGGAAGAGGAGCAATCCGGACAGAATCCGGAGCCCCGACCGGGACTAGAACCTGGTGTGAAGGCGCCACAAGGCAGAGGATTAGTCTAGTGAGCCGCGGCGCCGACCAGATGCCTTTTGTTTCTTTCTCTGGCTACGACTCCCAGTACTGTGGTGACTAAAAATGCTGAACAAGGATACCTGTATCTTACTGCAGAATATAGAAAAAGAACTTTCAGTTTTTCCTTGCTCATTATGACATTGGGAGTGGGTTCACCATAGATGAACTCTACTGTGTCGTGGTATGTTCCTTTATACCTAATATGTTCAGAGATTTTATCGCTAAGGAATGTTGAATTTTATTAAATGCTTTTTCCACATCTATTAAGATGATCCTGTGGTTTCTGTTCTTGATTCTGTTATGTTGTATGACATTTATCGATTTGCATATACTGAGCCACGTTTTTGTATCTGACATGAGTCCCATTTAATCATGGTGAGCTTGTTAGTGTGTGTTGAATCTTGCAAGTCATTATTTTGCTCAGGTGTGAGTCACCTATGCTCTGGCCATCTACCAATCTCTGTCATATTCTTAATTCCTTATTAATTTTGCAGTCCACTGATATTGGGTCATTCCTTCTCATTTCTAAAGTACTCTAGTTCATGACTCATTGTTACTCTCTCCACTTTAATGTGCTTTAATTTTGATAACTGATCTCATAGATGATCCTCCAAACATCATGTCCTTTCCTTTGTTGATCTTATCCGCTACAAATTAAGACCTCTGGTTTCCCACCAGCATCAGCAAATTCCGCATTTCCGTTTGTCAGCAGAGATGCGGTTTCTGTGTTCCATACCAAAAGCTTATTTCACTTTTTTTCTGTTTCCCACCTCATTTTGTCCATGATGAGCCTTCTGTAGCTTCCCCCTACATTGCCTCATGTGTTTCCCATTGTTGAGTCTTTTTTCTTTTGTGTATGACATGCTGGTGTTTCTCCAATGTTAAACAAAAAAAAAAGTTAAGAAACCCAGAACAAAAAGTGCCCAGTGTCTCAATTTTGAAATTGTTTTCAGAAGCAATCAACACCAAAACACTTATCTACAGTCTCCATTCATTCTCATCTAGCCTCCTGATCTCTCTCTAGTTAAGAGAGAACTTTACTACCTAACCTAATTATAAAGTTCCACTCTTTATCCCACGTGCCAATGTTAGGTTGTCAGTGTTTATTTTTGTGGATTTTCAGTCCTTCAGCGTAAATTCTTTCTCCCGTGCAGTTTCCTGGACTCTGTGTGTGCTTTCTCTCCTTGAGGACCTCAGTCTCCATCCCTGTTTTCCCTTTTTTTTCTGCTCGGTTAGCTGATCTTTTCTTCCATTCACCACCCCGGCAGATGATAGCCCTGGATTCTCTTTTTTCTCTGTCTCACTCTTAACCTCAGTCATCACACCCAATCTAAGACATTAAATGCCATCCACAGAACAGTAATTAACAAAATCAGCACAGATCGCTCATCCAAACTCCAGACCTATGTATTCAATTGATGATATGACAGTGGACATTATATTAAGGTATTTCATAAAGTTCTGAAAAAATGGAGCCAAAAGAACAGTTTGTTTTGGTACAAAAAATTTTTGAAATACACACATTTAAAGAATCTTTAAGAAGTTCCGGAAAGATGCCTATTATAAAACAATGACACACAGATTTTAAAAATGTTTTGCAGCAAAACGTTCGTCTTTTGTTAACAGATATCTCAAAGTTACAGCTAAACTTGGATCTCACCCATCAAGTGTATCCCCTACCACCTCCATGCATGGCACTCAGCCCCTCAACTTGATGGCAGCTCTAGCCTTCTAAATGCTTCGACCGACAGTACTGGACTTGTCATTCTTGCCCTTTATTTCACACCTAACAGCTACCTCTGTGTTCATATATTGGAATCCCCATTCTCAGTTCTTGCCTTTGTCTCCACATTTATCCTCACCTTGCTCGGCCTTTCTGGATTGTATCAAAGAAAGCTCCTTGTGTAATATAGGAGGCATTTGTTTCAATGCTGCCTTTTTCCAGCTTTGGGCACTGGCTAGACACTAGTCAACCCCCTTCAGGAGCACTGAGCTCTGGGCAACTAGGAACCTGCTTCAGTTGCCCCAGGGCCGGGTACCACACAACAACTGGTGCCAAATATCCAGTCTTTTGGGAACCTGGCATGCCTACCTTCCCAGATCCCCACTTGCCATACATAGACTGCTTTCTCTCTAGCTTGCTGTTTTCTTATGCCTAATACAACCCACTATGTGACCCCTCCTGGCAGCGTTTTCTTGTTCAGAGTTGTAAGTAGGATGTCTGCCTTTCATGTAACTGAGTTTCTCTGATTTTTATCCCTCCATCAAAAGAATCTTTAAATCTTACAAAAACACTTTGACTTCTGACTTCATTTTACTTTCTTTAGAAGAGAGGAGCTGGCAGGGGAGCAGAGAAGGCAGGAGTAGATGGAGGAGGGGTATTCATCCCCCAGTGCCCTCCTTGGTGGTGTGGTTCAGAAGTGGTTGTTTCTCAGTCAAAGGGCACAACTGCTGTAAGACAGCCCACTTCTCCGGCTGTGTGTTCCCTGAATCCTTTCACTCGCATTCCCTTCACCACTGAGGGCTGGAGCCTGCATTTTCTACCTGGTTCATTTCCTGTAAGCCAGCAACCAGTTTTATAGAAGCTTCCTTTATTACATTATAGCTGATCACTCCGTTGAGAGTGTTGTTCCTTATAGGAACCTTTTCCCTACAAATTTAAATGATCACATTTGACTGATTATCATCTGCCCACTCACCAGTGCTCCTCCACTGGTGAAGATCATGAAACACATCTTAGGTCATATTACTCTTCTCATCAAAACCTTTTAATGGTTCTCCGTTCTGCTTAAAGGACAAGTCACAGTTTTGAAATGTTCACATGCAATGACTGTCCTACCACTCTGGTATTATCTCCTGCTATTCTGTCTGCACTGCTTATCCCACTCCAAACACACTGATCTCCAGCCAGTTTTCTCACACATTTAGGGACACCAGAAAAAACGTCATATCTGTGCTTGGTGTAGAGTCTTTTTTAATCTAGAAAATGTAGACTTATTTGCATGAATGTTTAAGAAAATAATATCAATTCCATCAATTGTTTGTCTTTTAAATATTCAGTGAATATAAATAATTATTTTCATGTTTTAATGTTTAAGGTAATTTAAACTATTGGAAAAACAGTTTAGCCTTTCAATACTGTTTCAAATATATGACTATGTAACTATTTTTTACTTCAAAGTGAAACTTTGTTGCTACTTTTATAAATAATTTCTATACATACAAATGCAGCCATAAGGTAAATATTCCCATAATAAACGTTTAATGTATATACTCTGTGAGTTATGTATTTTAACATCTTTCAATTTAAGCCATTAACCCAGAAACATCTTTAATAAGTAATTTGATTATATTGAAATTTAGCACATTTGAAATTAATGAAAGCTTATGCAAATTCAATAAACAGAACTGCTGCTAATGAAAGAATGCTTAAAAATAACAGCTAATCTGGGTTTAGAAAACTAAGTTCTAGCAGTGCAATTCAGAAGGTTTAGGAAAACTAGATTTTGAAAAGTTTGCCCTTAGTAAACTGATAGTACATTTTAACAGCAGAGGCGATTTCTATAAAATGTGTATCTATTTAGGTTTAAGCAGTCACTTGAACATACAAGATAGAAAATAGTGTTGCCTAACTCTAAAGAAAGCAGCAATATAAAATGTCACAAACTTCCTTGATCTTATCAAACAACTAAGGCCCTAGGTCAACCAGATAACCCCTAATTTTTGGAAAGACACATATTTTTTGCCAAGGTAGGCACCAGATAGTAAGAAGAATGTTATTGATAAAAACAAAAACAAATGAAAAACACAAAGCAAAACCCATAGTAAAGGTCAATTATGAACTGATATGAGAATATAGTGGTCCTGGGAATGACAAAAAAGGAAATTTTCAGGTCCTCATAGACTGCCCTCTCTCAGCTTCTCTAGGCAGACACTGGAAGATTGAGGGGAGGGTAAGAGACAGGATAAAGCTTGCAAGGGAGAGAGGAGCAGAAGACACAGCAGGGCCGGCACTAAGCCACGCCCAGATCACTCTCCTTACTCTCTATGTAATCTTCAGCCATTGTGTGAAAGGCAGCAAATGCTGGCTCCACGGGCATAGATGAAAATTCATTGGACCTGAAAGCAAGTCTCACACACACAGACACACACAGACAAGTAATCAAATAAATATAAAATATGACTCCATTTTTAAGGAGGTACAATGAACCTTCAGTCTACACACCTTTAGAAAAAACCTGTGAAAGATTTAAAGCTGAAGAGAGAAGATCTTGAGAGAAAGTCTGTGGTGAGCCACCCTCCCTCTCTGTACAAGACATGCAAATGCAATCTGAAGTGTGAAAATAATCATATTGTCAAGGGAAACAAAGCATGGTAAAATCCATGTGAAATATTCTACACCACATACAAGGGACAGAAGAGGTCTGAAAATTCATGCAATAATTCTATCTCAGTTCTAATAAAATATTCCAAGCTTTCAACTTCAGATATGTATGACACTTAAGTACAGAGGCAGAAACAACCAAACTTACAAGTGACAATGCATTCAAAAGAACCAAACTCTGATATGGCCAGATACAGAGAGTTTGAATAATTTGCTTAAGTAACAGAAATATGATAAAATATTTAAAATGTTCACAGCATGAGTGATCTGATGCACAATTATAGTAGAGAAATGAAGGCTTTAAGAAAGAGTCAAATGGGAATTCTGGAAAAAAATTCAATAACACTAGTGAATATAATGTTAGATATTTGCATCTAATGACTTGACAGAGGCAAATAAAAAAGTAATTGAACCTGAAAATCTGTTATTGAAATCACACACACACACACACAGAGAGAGAGAGAGAGAGAGACAGAGAGAGAGAGGACAATCCAAAAAAATCCATGGAAAATGGAATTAAAATGTTAGCTTATTTTGATGCAAAAAATTGAAATTCATGCATTTTTTTCTAACATACATATTCCATGAACTTTTTGTAGATCATTCATATTGAAGAAAAACAGAATGCACATAGATTTAGCACAATAACACATGTGCCATCGATCAAAGAAAAGAGTGATTAAAGAAAAAAAAATTCTGGAGATAATGGCTAAATTTTTCCAAAATAAAGACACCAAATGAAACATTCACAAAGCCCCGAGAACTTCAGGCAAAGTACATATATAATGCATGAATATATAAATAAGCAAATACAAAGATGATATTCAACCTGCTGAAACTAGACTTACAGAGGAAATCCTGAAGACAATTTCAGGAAAAAGACACACTCCACAGAAAAGCACAGTTAGAGACGTGTTGTTAGGAACAGACAAGCCAGCGGCTGATGGAGCAACACCTGTTAGGTGGTGGTGGGGAAGCAACAGTAACAACACAACAAAACAACCAATCCCATATTCTACAACTAAAAAGATACTTCCATGTATAAGAATAAAAATAAAAACATTGTTTTCAAACATCCAAACAAGTCTCACCCAAAGGAAAAAATGTGAAGGAATGTGATAGAGGAGAGAAATTTGGAAATCTACAGAGTAATGAAGAATGCTGGAACGACATGACACCTTCTTTTCTGTATTGCTTCCTACTATCTGCTCCTCCTCAGAGTCAAAACAGTAAATATCGTCTCTTCCTAAACCATGTTCTTTCTGATTTTATTCTTCTGGTTTTATTTTATTCAGTTCATGTAATTTCAGCTGCCCCAGGATGCAGATTAATCTAAAACCTGTCTCTTATACATTACTGATGAATGTATCAACTGTTTTCTTTCATCATATTTGCATCTCCTCTATGCATTAGGCAGAGGAGTTAGAAAGGTGAATTAAAATGTAGTCCCTGCTCCCAGTAAGCTTATGGTCTGTAGAGTGAAGCAAGATATTTTAATACAACAAGCTAATGATAGTTGTGATAACTATATAATCTGTATAACATATATAATTTGCATAATAAAATCACCAACATATGTTATATTCATATTATATTCATCCAAGAGGAAGAGAAATAAGAGTTTGAAGAGGGAGTGTTTGATCTAGCAGTTAAGACGTGGGATAGGATGCCCAAATTTCATATTGGAGTACCTGCTTTGAGTCCTAGTTCAGCTCCCAAGTCCAGGTTCCTATTAATGCGTACCAGGGGAAGCTGTGGGCAATGGCTGAAGTATTTGGGTTCCTGCCACCAACGTGAGAGACCCAAATTAGGTATCTGGCCTGCAAATTCTGCTTGGCCCAGATCCAGCTGCTGCAGACATGTGAGGGGTTGAATCAGCAGATGAAAGGTCTCCATCTCTCCCTCTTCTATTTCTTTCTGCCTCACTTTTACTCATATCTCTCAGCCTCTAACACTAATAAAAATGAATAAAGAATGTTTTGAGAAGGACAGTGAAGATGGCATTAAGTTCGAGGTGATGACGTCTGGTGGGCTAATTGGGTAGAGGTACTTGGTAACTGGTCCTCTTACATCCATTTGTGATGCTCCTCAAATCACAGTTCACAAAGCCACAGTACTGCTCTTTCAGGGATGCAGTTCTTATCAGAAACCCCTCAATTCACAATCCTTTAATGATATCTGCTGCATTATAAAAATTTAATGGGAAATGCAATGACCACATGGCTTGTTGAAGCCATTTTCTCCTGTTTCACATAATTCCTCTCTGTTCTTCCTTAGTTCAAAAATATCTTCATTACCTGCATGTGACAAATGAAGCTTCTCCAGCTCTTGGTAATATCACCCCTAATGCTTCTTTTCTTGAAAAAATTATTCCCATTGCAATCCAATACATTTGGTGATGATTTGATTTAGGTCTATTTTTCTCTATTCTATTTTCCAAATGACTTGAGTGGTATGCTGTAATCAACACAAGTCACAGGATAAATGCTAAATGGGTCAAAAAAGATATAAATCACCAATTCTTTTGTCTTAATCCTTTTTGTCTTAAATGATACAAAATAGAGGTGAAACTTTTAAATTTGAGAAGTTGATCATACTTAGTTTCATCCTTTACCTGTTTTGCTAATGAAGAAATATCTCAAAGGAAGTTTATGAAATAAAATAAAACAAGTCCAGCTAAGTTTCAATCTTTGAATAAAAACTTAGAGATCTTAGGTCCCTACCCATGGTGAGCCAATAAACTAGCATATTTGAAATCTTTGCTTGTTGTCAGTCCAGCTAAATCAGTTGCCTATGCATTTACATTGATTAGATCACTGTGGTATGATCAGTTTCTTCGGTAAGAAATCAGGTGTTCAGTTTCATTAACAAACCAAGTTAAAAATTGGTCAAGTTTGTGCTGAATGATTGGCTTATAATAATCAAGTTCTTAACACAATGGTGCATAACCGAAACCCAATTTTTTGTCTCATGATTAATTAACATGGGGATGTGGCAAGAACATTATAATAAAAGGGTAAAATGCATGAGACTAAAGCAAGAAGAGTGTGTCGGTAAGAGGAAGGCGTGAAGACTTTCCTCAATCTCTAAGAATGCACTGCATTGTCACTTAAAATCATCTTACTCAATGTAGACTCATTAATATAGAATTTAGTCTGTGTTAGAAATTCAACAAAATAACACTTTTCCTTGAGATGTTGGAGAAACTGTTAAAGATAGTTTAAGTTTTACTAAACAAATTGTCCATGATACAGGTTGTGATAGGCGGAATTAATGCCTAAACCTTCCCCCATTCAAAAAATATATTGCCACATTCTGATCCATGGAAGGTGTGAATGTGTTATGTTACATAGTAAGGGGGAGTGGTCAGTTGAAGATAATATCTTATTTGCTAACCATTTGATTTCAACATAAGGATATTATTTGGAGATTTGGAGTTACTCCAATGAACTCAAAGTAACCACGAGGTTCTTTTTTTTTTTTTTCTTTTTTCTTTTCTTTTTTTTTTTTTTTTTTTTTTTTTTTTGGACAGGCAGAGTTAGGCAGTAAAAGAGAGAGAGAGAGAGAGAGAGAGAGAGAGAGAGAAAGGTCTTCCTTTCATTGTTTCACCCCCCGAAATGGCTGCTGCAGCTGGCACACTGCGCCGATCTGAAGCCAGGAGCCAGGCGCTTCCTCCTGGTCTCCCATGCGGCTGCGGGGGCCCAAGCACTTGGGCCATCCTCCACTGTCTTTCTGGACCACGGCAGAGAGCTGGACTGGAAGAGAAGCAACCAGGACAGAATCCAGTGCCCCAACCGAGACTAGAACCCCGGGTGCCAACACCGCAGGCGGAGGATTAGCCAAGTGAGCTGTGTCACCGGCCATAGTTCTTTTTTTTTTTTTTTTTTTTTTTTTGTAAAAAGAGGATTTATTTATTTATTTGAAAGTTGGAGTTACACAGAGAGAGGAGGAGAAGCAGGGAGAAAGAGAAAGGTCTTTCATCTGCTGGTTCACTCCCCAGTGGGCTGCAACAACCAGAGCTGCGCTGATCTGGAGTCAGGAACCAAGAGTTTCTTCCGGGTCTCCCACGGGTGTGCAGGGCCATAGGTTCTTACAGTAAATGGTGGAGTAAGTGCGTCAATGGACCTTGAAGATGAAGAGGAGCCAGCAGCTGAAAAAGCAGGGTCCTAGATTGCCCAGGAGCTCCAGGAAGAAACTCAGCATTGCAACTTTGCCTTTCGCCCAGTGAGCCTCACACCGCAATGCCAACCTACAGAACTGTAAGAAAACATGCTCACACATGTTATAACCTATCACGTATTTGTCAATTTTGTGCAAAAGCAGTAGAAACTTAATACTCACCTCCCCCTGCCCAAAGTTCTTCAAAGGCCCATATTGCTTAGAGAGGAATACTTTTTCATCATAGTAATACAGCTCATGATCTATGTATAAATGCAAAGTGCATTGTGTTTTATTTTATGGATCCACATAACAGTCCTGTAAGTCAAATGTTTCTAATCTCCACTTTACAGTTGAGGAAACAGTTGTTCAGAGGGGTTAAATAAATTTCCTAAGGTTACAGCAGCAATTGACAGAGCCAAGATATGAAATTAGGCGTTTGACTCTATGTCCCATAAACACGTCTTTATTGATTGACTCTTACTGTTAGTGAAAAACCCAATTTAACATATTGGAAGGACCTTTCCAGTAATTCTCTATAGAAGGTAACTGCCCTAATGTGAGAGCAGCTTTGAATTCTATCACGTTTGTTTACATTCTTAAACAAAATGGCATCCAGATATTTATAAAAGTCTCTAATTACATTTTAGTGTTCCAGAATGTTTCTTTAAGCAGTAGAAAATTATATTTATATGTTTATTATAATACTAGTAATACTCTATACATATACAATGATAAATCATTGAAACACTATCTTCTGATTTTTTCTTTAATGTTATGTATTAATTAATCACAGAATTTCAAACTTAAGTCATTATGTGGAACTATTCATTGAAGTGAGTTCTGAATATTAATTATGCACTTCTGCAGATACAAAGACCTTCATACATTTTTATGTAACAGAAAACAAAAAGACACTAATAAATTTGAAGTGTTAAGAACAGGTTTTAGTCCTACGTAGTATTAGTCCTATATAGTGTTGTCCCCAGATATCAGGTTAGATTAATAAAGTTCTAATATATGCTAAGAAAGTCTTTGTTGTTATCATAATTACTAATTTAAGTAGTCAGGTATAAATCTAGAAGGAAGTTATTCAATAGCTTTTGGATTTCATTTCTGTCTGACATTTTCCCCAGTGGAAATCTTGGGTGAATTTTAGTCAGGAGTCACAAATTTCTAAAAAATCAGAAGGTAATGAAAATTTTCTGTTTTAATTAAAAAATCTAAATGGTAAAGATAGCATCAATGTCTACATTTTTATTTCATTTTTTTCAAAATACAATTTATAACATTATAAACAATTATTGAAGAATGTAATCTTTATAACATATTTAGTAACATCAGTTTAAAAAAGGAATGAAAATATCTGTTTTTAAACTTGGCAGAAATTGTATGTTGACTTTTTAAAATATGTTAGCTGGTTGGGGCTGGCACCGTGGCTCACTTGGTTAATCTTCCGCCTGCAGCGCTGGCATCCCATATGGGCACCAGGTTCTAGTCCCAGCTGCTCCTCTTCCACTCCAGCTCTCTGCTGTAGCCCGGGAAGGCAGTGGAGGACGGCCCAGGTCCCTGGGCCCCTGCACCCGCATGGGAGACCAGGAGGAAGCACCTGGCTCCTGGCTTTGGATTGGCGCAGCGCACCGGCGATAGCAGCCATTTGGGGGGTGAAACAACGGAAGGAAGACCTTTCTCTGTTTCTCTCTCTCATTGTCTAACGCTGCCTGTCAAATAAAAAATAAATAAATAAATAAATAAATAAATAAAATACGTTAGCTGGCAAAAACAATAAAAGATAAAACATCAAGAGAACCCAGACATCTAGTCTTTTTAACAAGAGAAGACACAGAAGGTTGTATGTTAAAATGTATGATGCCTGTAGCTAATACATTCAAAGAAAATGAGCTCTCTCAAGATAGCCTGAAGGGATATTTATTCATAATATTTGATATTGAAGTCACCTTTGAGAGGAAGAAATGATTACCTCCTGACATAAGTCAGAAGACTTCAAAGACCAACTAGTTCTTATACTATGACCAAATACAGGTAGCACAAAAATGTACAATTCTCTAATACATGGTGTTGGTCAAAATGTCATGGCAGGCGAATGACATGGTTCAGTTCAGAGTTCTCAGTCTCCACGAGTGAACACAAAACTGGAGCACTTGGTTGTGTAAGGAACATGGAGTAGCAAGGAGCCTGCATGTGTTATCAGAACCAGGAGTGGTTTGTGATGATTACTGCCCATGGTACGATACATGAAAGGATCAAAAACACAATTACAAAATATCCCATGAATAATTTATTTGACTGTCGAGAGAACACCTCATTTTACTTAATAAATGTAAACATCAGGGAAAATAGAAGAGAAAGAACAAAAACATTTATTTCAAGATGTAAAAGAGATAAATATCCTTTTAACTTGCTTCTGTGACACTTCAGTAGATATTTCCCACAACAGTCACAAGGGATCAACATTTTTAAAAGCTCTGGTACATGGAAAATATCAAGTTATTTTAGGGACCTTTAACAAATGAGCTTTTGAGATAATAAAGAATGCATAACTGTATTTAATTAAAAGATCACTGATTCCCTTATGATAACAGATGGCACTTATCTCTATTGCTTCCTCTGTCTGATAGCGTGATTGGGACCTATTTTTTGACCTTTAGGGAGCAGAATCTTAACTATATTCCCATTATATCTCATGTTATCTGATTAGTCAAACATTTAGTTCAGGCATTCTTAAATATTGTGTAATATCCTTCAAAGCTTTATGATGAAGTGAAAAATAAGCATCAGAGAATCTATGAGAGCTCAATCTCATTGAACAGAAAGCTCAGAAAAGACCGAATAACCCTCCATGTGGAATGGTACGTGGAAAGCAGTTCTCAAAGTTGACCTGATTCCCTGAGTTATTTTCATGTCATCCTTGAGTTACAAGCAGCCAGAATAGAATACGTTAATACTCTTGGCAAATAGCTTGAATTTAGTAAGAACCTAATAGTACTATAATGCTCTTTGTGATTTCTGTATTAGTTGTATACTCTTTCATGGGCTACTATTGATCACAATGACCAGATAAAGAAAAATGTTCCAAAATGTTTTGAATCACCACTCCTTATGCTTTTAATACTTACACTTTTGTAACAAAATATAGGTCCTCTTTTAACTTTTGCAAAGATTATGGGGACTTCATATAGTGTAATTCTTTATCAAATTTTACATTTTCTTCTCTTTTGTGCTTAGTCATCTAGAATGTGTTGAAAATGCTAACAGCATTGTTGTATATAGGAATTGACGTGAGCAATGTGTTATATTACTTACAGTGAAATATAGTAACCGTAAGTGTTCATTAAATCTTAAGTAGAAATTTTTCCAGCAAATGTGTTCCTAAGGATCTTTTCTTTTTCTTTTCTTTTCTTTTCTTTTTTTTTTTTTGACAGGTAGAGTTAGACAGTGAGAAAGACACAGAGAGAAAGGTCTTCCTTTTGTTTGTTCACCCCCCCAAATGGTCGCCACCGCCGGCGCTCTGTGCTGATCTGAAGCCAGGAGCCAGGTGCTTCCTCCTGGTCTCCAATGCGGGTGCAGGGCCCAAGGACCTGGGCCATCCTCCACTGCTTTCCCGGGGCCAAAGCAGAGAGCTGGACTGGAAGAGGAGCAACTGAGACAGAACTAGTGCCCCAACCAGGACTAGAACCCGGGGTGCCGGTGCCACAGGCGGAGGATTAGCCTAGTGAGCTGCCTCGCATGCAAGGATGTTTTCAACACTGAACACATGAAGCAGTCCCCTAGTCATTCAGCCTGCGTGTAACCAGACTTGAGGCACAAGAAACTCCACAGGAACGGATGCTCTACGATTCTTACAAAGAGGAATGGTGCTTAATGAGTAGACAGTTAAAGAATTAGAAGGAAAATTTGATCTTGAAATTCTGAAAAGTCCAGAACTTGAAGCAAAAGTAGGCCCAGTTTGAGAGCAGGAAGGAATTTAAAGGTTAAAAAATCCGTGTCCTGTATTGGAGCATCCTGGGTTCTATTCCCAGCTCAAATTCCTGAATCCAGCGTCAAAGCAATGTGACTGTGGGATGGCACAGGTAATTAGGTTCCCGCCACCTCTCCCTCTTCACCACTCTCTTTGTACTCCCTCCCAATACGCTAAATTTTACAAAAATTAAGCCACTGCTGAAGTTCGATTGATGGATGCATGGATTTCAGATAAACTGCCTGAATTTAAGTCTTATTAGGTCCACAGAAGTCACTGGCATCACTCCTGCCATTTGGTGAATCTCTGTGTGCATTTGTTTCCTCAGTCACAGGTAAAGCAGTGACACTAAGAGACCTACCTAGTGGGGTCGTTGTGAGAACTGAGTGTTTCCCAGTCGGGATCTACTAAAGCTTTATCTGGTAGCAGTAATGGTAGGGGATTTTCTAGGAATAAAAGCAGCAGGTTCAGTTATTGTTTGAGTTCACAACTACTTCTTTTCTATGGGTAAAACAAGTCTAGCTTTTGATATTTCTGACCTATTTTTAAATGACCAACTCCTTGCAGAACTATTATAGAGGCCCTTATGATCAGATTATATTTAATAGGTTTCTTTCACTTTTATGTTATTTGTGACATTTTAGTTATAGCAATGTTTAAGTCTGACTTCCTTGTTCATAACTCATCAGCTCATATGGTTAGTAAAAGCCTAGAGAGTGGTAAAAAGCTTTATTATTTTTTATAGCTAACATTATCCAAATTCTCCTTCCTTCTAAATGCACATATTTGAATTCTCTTGGACTCTCCCCATCTAAGGTTTTAAGTGGGTCATTTTTTGCCCTCAGTGTGCAGTACCCTTTGTGATAAGATTCCCCCAATTGAAATCATATTACACACTTTTAATTCAGTCTACTTTACTTGCTAAATTCAATGCTCTTTCAAGGAAGACAGTTTACCAACTGGAGGAGAATTATTATCTAAGAGAAAGTTACATGCAAGAGGAATTGTGAGTGTGAGTGAAATGAGTGGATGGCAAACCTGAAATTCATAACTGCTTTGGAAAATGTAAGTTAGAGCAACAAAGAACACAAATAAATTTCATGGGCTCAGATTTCTGGGTAATAATTCAAGAGAGACATTGACAGGTAATAGTTAAGAACTATTGATTCTCAGTCATACATATTTGCAAGTTCACAAAGATATAAAAAGGGTGGGCTTTAGCTGTGGTGTTAAGATATCACTCAGATGTCCATATCAGAGTGCCTGCATTCACATCCTATCTCTGCTCTGACCCAACTTCCTGCTGATACACTCCTTGAGAAGCAGCTGTTGGAGACTCAAGTACTTGGGCACCTACCGCTTAGGTGGGAGACCCAGATTGAGTTATGGGCTCCTGCTTCAGCCTGACCCAGCCCTGCCAATTCCAGGGATTTGTGGACTGAGCCAGTAAATGGAAGGTCCCTCTGTCTCTGTCTTTCAAATGAATGAAAATATTTTTAATGTGCATTTATTTTTTGAATTTATTATTTTAATTTTTAATTAATTTTAATTACTAATTTATTTAAAAGGAAGAGTTACAGAGAGACAGAGAGAGCAAGTCTTCCATCCGCTGGTTCCCTCCCCAAATGGCCACAAAGGCACGAGCTGTGCCAATCCGAAGCCAGGAGCCAGGAGCTTCCTCCAGATCTCCAATGCGGGCGCAGAGGCCCAAGCACTTGGGCCATCCTGTTGCGCTTTCTCAGGCCATAGCAGAGAGCTGAATTGGAAGTGGAGCAGCTGGGCCTTGAACCAATGCCCATATGGGAAGCCAGCACTGCAAGCAGTGTCTTTATACACTATTCCACAGCACTGCCCCTTTAATTAGCTTCTAACAGATTCGTTGTGATTTGTAGATGCAATTCTAAGGGCATAAGATTTTTCTAAGTAGAAAACTAAGCTGACATTCCATGATCAGTGATACTCATTATCCCAATACATAATTCTTTCAACTTATCCTCTTTTTCTTATTTCTTCATATTCACTTATTAAAGTTTAGTTTTGGCTGATTCCCACATCTTCTGTAGCTGGGCTGAACAAAAAGAAATGCATTCATGTAAACAAGTTTCACTTTAAATTTCTATATTACCAGTGTAGAGCTAGTTGTGATGGTGTCCTGCAATTGTGTTAACTTCCTTAGACCATTGGCACTCCCTTGGACAAATATTTCATCATTTCTTGTCTCAAACGTTTATCCTGGGGCCGGTGCTGTGGCACAGTGTGTTAACGCCCTGGCATGAAGTGACGGCATCCCATATGGGTGCCGGTTTGAGACCCGGCTGCTCCACTTCCGATCCAGCTCTCTGCTGTGGCCTGGGAAAGCAGCAGAAGATGGCCCAAGTCCTTGGGTCCCCTGCACCCAAGGAGCACAGAAGAAGCTCCTGGCTCCTGGCTCCTGGCTCCTGGCTTCAGATCAGTGCAGTTCTGGCCATTGTAGCCAATTGGGGAGTGAACCATCATATGGAAGATCTCTCTCTCTCTTTCTCTGCCTCTCCTCTCTCTGTGTAACTCTGATTTTCAAATACATAAATCTTTAAAAATAAAAAAAAAGTTTATTCTCATCTTTCATTAACAGAAAGATCCCCTTGTGAGGGCAATGTAGAGAAACTCCTGCAAATGTGGATTTTGTTTGTTTTCCCAGAGAGCTGTAACTGTGACATTCGCCTAGGGACAGGGCTTTTAGTGGAACTCCAAACCTGGCTTCCACACTGCTAGTTTTTATAGCTACTGTTGTTGTAATGCTACTGGTATTTAAGGATACCATGGAGTTTGGGAGAGGTAAAATGAGAGTAGGATGCGTTAAAATGCCATAAACCCTGCTGTGCAGCAGGTCAGCAATTGTTCTCGATTGAACACTACCAGGTTGCAATTCGGCTGATTCCCATAGCTCTGGGCAGTAGATGGTGATGGTTTTGCTGCTTTTGTGCAGGAGCAGATTTTCGGAGGTCCTCACTGTACCATCCCAAAGGTCGTGCCCCCTATGTTATGGTCTTTAAAGCACAGAAAGATATCAAAACATATTCTCTATGTTATATTCCCATTCTATCCAAACTGGAGTGTCTGGATCCTCAATGACTTATCATAGTTCCAGGAGTTAGACACATAGGATAAAAGTGTGATGCTTGTTATATTTGATAACTAGGCTATTTATGAGTTTAATTATTATAACCACCTTACTACATATGTGTCCTGTAATATCATATATACTTAAATATACCCAGTAGCATTCTTTTTAAAAAAATGAATAAAACATTAAATGCTTTCTGTTAAATACCTATATAAATAGTGACATATAGAAATATGAATTATAACAAAAGCATATTTCAGATTTAGGAATGGATATTTCCAGGTGCAAGATAACATGCATGTGGCTAGTAGGTTGAGCCTCTACCTGTGCACTGTATGGGTGCTGGCTTCCGCACTTCTGATCCAGCTCCCTGCTTAGTGCAACTGGGAAAGCAGCAGAAGATGGCCCAAGTGCTTGGGCCCTGCACCCTGCTCCTGAATTTAACACATTTTACATAGCTTGGAATAGAAAATTGCTGTATTATTATATGATATAATTCTCAATTTTCTATGTTATTAAAGCAATATGGTATAACAAGAAATGAAACACAGCCTCATGTAAAAATTCCTAATAAATAGGAACAATAAAATAAAAATATACCTGATTTTTTGTTTGATTTTTTTCTGTTGTGTTTTAACATAAAGGTAAAAGTGGAAGAATGTCAAGGCACAAAATATCCACCTGAAAATAAAATAAGCACCAATAAAACTTTTTTTTTTTTACCAATTATATTAATGAAATACAAAATCAATGAGCACCATATTTCTTTTATGACAATAAACTGATCATCAGTGTTGATGATATGCCCACATGCTAGGTAAGACGTAATGAATATTTCATCCATGTTTTAAATGTCTTCTGCTTCATAGACAGTGATTCATGAGGATCACGAATACTTATTTAACGTTGGGACCTTTGTCTGTAAGAAAAATATCTATGTCTCTTGTAAAAGTAAACTGAAGAGGGGCTGGCCTGGTGGTGCAGCACTTGTGATGCTGCGATCCTGTATCAGAGCACCGGTGAGTGCTGGCTGGTCTTCTTCCCATCCAGCTTCCTGATAATGCACCTGGGAAGGTAGCAGAGGATGTGCCTGGAACTTGGAACCCTGTCACTCAGGCAGGAAGCCAGGATGTAGCTCCTGGCTCCTGGTTTCAGGCTGGTCCAACCCTGACTGTTGTGATCATTTGGAGAGGGAACCAGCAGACGGAAGATGTCTCTAAAGTTCTCCCTATCTTTCTCTCTCATTCTGACGTTCAAAGAAAGAAGAAAAAAAGAAATCTTAACAACAACAACAACAAAATAGCAAAGTAAATGATGTTTAATTTTATTTTGTAACATTTAAGAGAATAAACAGTAATTACTTTTCCTGACACTGTGTTTGAGAGGCTAGTGTTTATAGAATTGCATTTTCTCATGCAGTAAAATACAATGTGCAAGTATTCAACTTCTTGCAACCAGTTTTTTTTGTTTGTTTGTTTTTTTTTTTTTTTTTTTTTTTGGACAGGCAGAGTTAGAGAGAGAGAAAGAGAGAGAGAGAAAGGTCTTCCTTTTCCGTTGGTTCATCCCCTGTGCGCTTTTTAACAATTTTAATGTAGAATGTTCAAGGATAGTATCATCTCTCTATGTAGCATTGTACATAGCTTTTAATATTAGAGGTCATTTTAACAACTCTTAATTCTCCTTTCACATTTTCTCTAATAACCACCTTATCTTGTTCTTTCTCTTCAGTTTAGTTATTTTAAACAAACCATTTTTACTCACTAATTCCCTGCAGATTAAGATAATTAATGTTCAATAAAGTTCATTGTTGCCCAATAAATAATGAGAACAAAGTGTCCTGTGCTATTCTTTACAGATGTTGATACTTTTTCAAAGTGAGAAAGTAAGAATTCCAAACCTCATAATCTGACATTTTACTTGAGTGATATAATTGAGTAGTATTGTAAATACTTTCTATCATTTAAAAAGATATTTGTAAATAACCTAAATGTTTTTAAATGATAATATTAGCTAAAGCTTTTGGAGTTTTATTTGTCTAAAGTATAACTTGGACTTTACATGAACTTACAGTATCTAGCACAGAAACTGTACAGTATATGTGTTAACACTATTTATATTACCTGGCATTTTTATTATGACCATTAGACAATGTTAAAATGGAATTATTAATTATTAAAATGTAAACTAATACCTTTTCAAATACACCTATAAAATAATGAGAAATGTCTTCTTAATTCTACTCTAAAGGATATTTCAAATCTGTCAGCTCCCTTTAAATACCGCTCTGACTGCTTTAGTTCTTCTCCATTATCTTTTCCTCCCAGATGAGAGCATTTCCTTTGCCTCTTTGCAATATATTCTGCATCCAGATGCATGAATCATTCTTTTAAATTATAAATTGATTATCTGATTCATACATTGTTATACCTTCCGATTGTACTTAAAATCATATCTCCAACCCCGGAAGTCATAAATCCTCCTCCTGACTTCCTCCCTGGTCTCATCATGGGCCATGTTCCCCTGAATTATCATCTACTCAGCAGCTTCGCCCTTAGAATCCCATAAATACCGACAATCTGCTCAGCTCGAAGTCTGTGCTCACGGGATTCACCCAGAACTTGCTTTATCATGTTGCTTCCTGTCCTCATTCAGGGATGAATATCCCCAAATCCTACCTGCCCTATTAGTTTCTTGTTGTACTATCTACTTTAAAAGCATTTCTTGATATACTTAGTCATTCATCTATGTGTTCTTAATATCTTCTCCTACCAATTCTTCAGCACAGTAACCTTTGGTGTTGCGTTCACTGTTGTGCACCAGCCACCACCACAGTACCATCTTGACAGGTTTGCTGAATACAGGCCTGAGTAAAGGCCTTAGTGATACTCCTCCGTCATCCTTGTAGATCATTCCAATAAGACAAACAATCGCATTTCATTTCTGAAGGGAATTAATAATTTTTCTTTTAGAGTTTCTTTTTTTTTTTTTTTTTTTTTTTGGACAGGCAGAGTGGACAGTGAGAGAGAGAGACAGAGAGAAAGGTCTTCCTTTTCCATTGGTTCATTCCCCGGTGGCCACTACGGCTGGTGCACCGCACTGATCCGAAGCCAGGAGCCAGGTGCTTCTCCTGGTCTCCCATATGGGCTCAGGGCCCAAGGACTTGGGCCATCCCCCACTGCACTCCCGGGCCACAGTAGAGAGCTGGCCTGGAAGAGGAGAAACCAGGACAGAATCCAGCGCCCCGACCTGGACTAGAACCCGGGGTGCTGGCGCCACAGGTGGAGGATTAGCCAAGTGACTCTTTTAGAGTTTCTACATGTGTGACTATCCCCCTCAATAGATTTCTCATTAAAGTTTACTTAGTTTCGGAACTATTTGAAGATGCTAAGATAATACCAATATTTTCTTGAGTTTCACACTCTCCAGAGTGATTTCCTACACTTTGTATATTTTCATTGAGTGTTTTCTTTTCTTTAAGATTTGTTTTTTTGTTGTTTTGTTTTTTTAAGTCAAAATTACAGAGAAAGGGAGAGACAGAGGGAGGTCTTCCAGCTACTGGTTTACTCCTCAAATGACTGCAATGGCCAGGGCTGGGCCAGAACAAAGCCAGGAGCTATGAGCTTCATCTGGGTCTCCTATGAAGGTGTGGGTAGCAGGGGCCCAAACACGTCAGTGATCTTCTACTGCTTTTTCCAGATCAATAGCGGGGAGCTGAGTTGAAAGTGGAACAGCCAGGACAGGAACTGGAGCCCACATGGGATGCCAGCATCACAGGTGGCTTTACCTGCTATGCCACAAGGCCAGCCCCACTCCAGTGTCTTCTGAGTTGGAGCTGTGATTCTCTTCCATCTCTGTCTTCACTAATCTTACCTATCCTTTCATGCCAATTCCAGTTACAACCCCATTTATAAAAATATTGTCTCATTATTAATTATAAAATTAACTCAGAATTATGTTTATTCTATACTATTTTAATCTGTATATATAGATTTTAGATTTTTTATTACCAATAAATGTGTCTTCTCTTAACAAAAGAAAAAAAAATCTTGCATTCAAACAGAATCTCTGGGTAATTGAAAAAATTGACACAATTGGAACACACCAAAACTCCCTAATTGTCTCTTGCAAACACATCTCCTATTTGAATAAATTCTTCAAGACCAATAATTTAATGAAAACGCTTCCCATCCTGAGCAATTTTATTACTATTCCCATTTTTTTCTTGTGACCTCATTTCAGAGGTACACTTTCAATGATATGGGTAAGATTTTACATCAAGAAAATATAGATTCAATAACATGAAATACATAGAGAATGTATCAGAATACGCTAATCAATTCAACATTCACTGCATTTATTCTAATGGCTACTTGAAATTATTCTATAGGGCTTAGTTTGCTCTCCTCCCACCATCCCAGCTATACACAAATTAGTCCATCTGTTTGCTATTGTAGTGAAATATCTGAGGCCAGATACTTAATGTAGAAAAGAGTTTTCATTTGTTTCACAGTTCCGAAGGTGCAAGGTACAGGGGCTGCATATGAGGATAACTTTCCTGCTGTCAGAATGCCAAGGATGCACAGAGACAGGGAACACTTGTGTCTGTACCTACTTTCTGTGTCTACAGGTCCCCTTACAGAGTCAATCATAGGATCTCTGCTCTAAACACGATAGTCATGTTAAGTTTCCACCTCCTGAATACTATTTTCATGACTTTGGGAATTAAACTCTTGCAAGTGTTAAAGGGGACAAAACATACTCAACCCATTGCACTTACCTATTAGATATACATGTTTCCTGCCAAGAAACAACAGCAAAAAATGACCTAAATGAAAGATCTCTGTGAGTGAGATCCCAGCGGAAAGAACGGGCCATCAAAGAAGGAGGTACCTTTCTCTGCAGGGAGAAGAGAACTTCCATTTTGATTATGGCCTTGTCTAAATAAGGTCAGAGTTGGCGAACTCAAGAGGCTTCTTTAGCCTTGGCAGTTCATGACAAGAGCCTCAGGTGATCACTGAATAAATAAATCATAAATAAGAGTGTCAGTTGTTAAATCAACAACAGGATCACTGTGCACTTACTCCCCACATAGGATCGCTTTCCTTAATGTGTTGTACTATGTGAAATAATGGCAAAACTAGAACTCACCAGTACTTTATACTTTGTGTTTCTGTGTGGGTGCAAACTATTGAAATCTTTACTTAGTATATACTAAGTTGATCTTCTGTATATAAAGATAATTAAGAATGAATCTTAATGAAGAATGGGGTGGGAGAGAGAGAAGGGATGGGATGGTTTGTGGGTGGGAGGGTGGTTATGGGAGGAAAAACTGCTATAATCCAAAAGTTGTACTTTTGAAATTTTTCTTTATTAAATAAAAGTTTAAAAAAAGATATACATGTTTCCTTAGACCCTGGCAGTGATCATGGATATGCAACGGCAGCACTGAAAATACTTGTTTGAATTTCAAGCCAGTGCAGTAAAAGTAGCACAGAATAAAGAGCTGATTGTGTGGTACCTCCAGAAAATCCTGCAATATACCTTTGCTGACTTTTTTGTGTAATAGGAACACTTGACATGAGATCTACCCTCTTAATAAAATTTGAAGTGCACAACACTGCAATATTGACTATAGCAACTCTTTGTATAGCAGATCTCTAAAACCTCTTCACTTAGCATAACTAAAACTTTATACCCAGGTTTTTAATACACTTATATGTCACTTAAAGAAGATAACATATTCTGATAAATGCACCTTAGGTGGTTTTATTATTGTGTGTGCATCATAGTGTGTACTTACCTAGATGACATTGATCAGCCATTGGCTGTAGCTGCTTATCATATGGCCAAGATACACAGTCATCAGGAGATCCACAGGCTGCTGTTGATATAACAGGGTACACTGTTTTACATCAAGTCATTTGTTTTATAACTAGAGGAAATGCAGCCTAAAATAATGGCAAATTAGAATGGTAGGCTGCTGTTGTGGCTGTCTGGGGAGTGAACCAGCAGATGGAAGACACCTCTCTCTCTCTCTCTCTCTCTCCTTTACTCTCTCTCTCTACCCTTCCCTCCCTTCCTCCCTCACTCCCTCACTCTCCCTCTAACTCTGCCTTTCAAATAAATCAATCAATCTAAAAAAATTAAGAATGATAAACACATAAACCAGGTACATAGTCACTTAGAATCTTTATCAAATATTATATAACTTACATAATTGTATACTTTTATAAAATAGGATTTGCAGAATCCCCACTAACACATGAGCAATGCATTGAGCATTGACATTATCATCACTATGACATTATTAAGTGATAGAAATTTTTCAGCTCCAATGTAATTTCATGGGACCATCATCAAATGTGGTCCATGGTTGACTGAAACATCATTATATCACATATAATGTGCATTTGTAAGATTTATTCATATTATTTGAAAGGCAGACTTGATAGGTAGATGATAGATAGAGAGATAGATAGATAAGAGAGAGAGAGGGAGAGAGAGAGAGAGAGAGAGAGAGAGAGAGATGTTTCATCCACTGGGTCACTCCCTAAATAGCTGCAATGGGGTAGGAATGGGTCAGGCCAAAGCCAGGAACCCAGAATTCCTTCCAGGTCTCCTATTCATATGTCAGGAGCCCAACAACTTGGGCCATCTTCCAATGCTTTCCCAGGAGCCCAACCACTCAGGCCATCTTCCAATGCTTTCCCAGGCACAGGAGCACAGAGCTGGATCTAAATTTCCATGTCTATAGTTTCAAGCTAGCAAAAAATCAGTCAGGTGTACAAACAAAATGATTGTTTCCTTTATGTGATTATTTTTTCTTTCTCAGTTGAAGTGCATACACATTGCTGTATAGTACTGTTGATTTGTACTGAATGCATTAGGTTTATTCCTTCCTTCTCATACAATGACATTGTAACGCACAGTTCTATTGAGGTCCTTCTTTGGCATATATTCAGATATAGTGTTTTGGGATATAGTCTTTTGGGGTATATTCCTTGTTTGCTCACCAAAATAACAGTTCTTAAATGGCAGCACAAGTTTATAAATACGTTAGTATCCTTGATCTCTGGAAAACAATTTATAGGAATTAGAAGGAATGGATGAATGGAAGGATTAGTAATGAGTAGAGAAATGATCAATCATGTCCCAGTGATTTTAGGCTCAATCATTGTTTCTTATTGGCAAAATCTTTTAATATCACTGATTCCATTTCATTTTTAAGTACTAACTAGGTACCTAATTGATTCCCTACAATCCTCAACATGTAGGTGTCTGTATTCCTTACAGTCATTTTAACTTGGCTTGTATACAGACGTCTTGCCTTTCAGTTTTAGAATGAGATACAGTAACTAATGTGCCCTATATAAAGATGAGTTTTAGATTATAAAATCAAATTTCATGATTTGCTATGGTTTGAGTTCTTTAGAATTGATTATGGCATCTGGCTTTCTAACCCATCACCTTAGCTAAACTAAAACTGTATTTCCCCAAATGCCTTTGTCTTTGTGGTTCCAAATTTATATTGATAGAGATATTTGCATGCTGTTCATTAAACAGAAGAGAGTTAGCAGTCATTTTTCTTTGGAATGCATACCATAGCATCTCATCTCAGCTTTGTCACTAGACTGCGGGGGTTCCCTGCTTGAGGTTATGCAGTAGCCAGTCTCCTTAACTCTGGTTTGTTTGGTTTGCTTTTTTTTTTTTTTTTTTTTTTGCCAAGTGCGACATTAATTTCATTTCATTTGCGTTACAGCAGTCTCCTTAACTGTGTTCACTCCCCTTTGAACCTCTCTCTTATTTTCTAACTATAGGACCAGGTGCACCACTAAAGACATTCATTAGTTCTGCACCTTACCTGCATCATCAAAGCTGGAGAAACAGATGTGGAATTCTGTTTTCCTTTGTGAGATTCCCTTTACTCTAGTGCATTCCACTTTGTCCTTGCTCTTTCCTACATTTTGCCCATCCTCCCTTCTCAAGTTCAGTCCTAATGACCTTACACAAAACAATAGACCCAAAAGCAGCATACACCTTAGCCTTATCCACCGGCTACACAAAATTAATGCCTGCCCTCCCCCCCAATTTCCTAAACATGTATCCCGTGTAGTAATTCTGCTTCTTTGATCAAACCTTGAATGAAGCAATTAAACATGAAGTATTACAGATTCATGAATTTGAATCATTAGAATTTTGGGGGTTGCATTAATCCTGAAAGTCACTCTTTTTGCCTTGAAATGAAAAAGATTAAGAAGTAAATCTTCCACGGAATTCTTGAGAGTTGCTTTGAAAGACTCAGAGCTGTCACGTCGAGAACTAGCACTGAGCAGACTGACAGGCAGCTTTCTAAGCAAAATGATGCAGGGTGGACTGCAGCAGCTTTTCCTGGGTAATAAGCAGATGCAACTTTCAGTTTCTTTCTGTACTAACTCCACATACTTAATATTTCAAATAATAATTGACAGCATCACTTTTCTCCCTTTACCACTTTATTGTAAGATTCTTGAAATCAGAGTCCGTGTATTTGTATCTGTACCATAAATCCTGAACACATGGTTGGTTTTCAGAAATATTAGTTGAATAAATGAATACTCTAGCAGATTGAATTGATGGAAAAGGCATCTTCCCAAATGCCAGCATCGCATGGATCTGATGAGAAGCTGGGGTTTAGAGCAGTGACTGTAGGCAACATATGGCTCAAGGGGACACCAAAAGCAGAGTGAAAAGTAAGAAACGTGAATAACTCTGTATGCACGAAAGAATCCACATAAAGGATGAGAAAAGAGAAAACAGAAGGAGAGGCAGGGGAGAGAGCAGGAGACAAGGAGATGCAGAAAACAGAAACAGGGAAGGAAGGCAGGAGAAAGACAAATGTAGGTTTGTTTTTCCACACAGATAACGGCTTTACTAGTTCCCAAGAAGGATTTAATCATCATGTAAAGTCTGAAAATGCTTTTAAAGATGTACAGCAAACAAAGAAACATGTAATACTGTGTCTCCTGAATTTTTCGTTTTGCTTCCTTAAGTCAGACTCTCAAATATTTTAAGCTAACTGACATAGTGCACAATTACGAATTTTACTTTCTTCTCTTCCACTTCTTCTTCCTGACAGAACATTTTTCTCAGGAGGAACAATCACGTACCCCACCCCTCCCTCTTATAAGTCTTAGTGGAACTATCAGAGGGTAGATGGTAAGCTCAAATTAAATTCAGTGTTTTTAAAAATTTATAATAAACACACAGTTATTTTAAATATAATATAATGTGATGTTTTGACACATATACACATCATATGCTGATAAAATCAGAGTAATAGCATATTTCCCCCCCATTCATCATTTCTTTGAAGTAAGAGTATGCAAGGTTCTCTCAGTGCTATTAAAGATCAACACTTTACTTCCCAAAGTCACTGTACAGCACAATGGAATATCAGAACGTATTCCTCTTAATTGTGCTTTTGTACCTGTTGGGGAGCTTCTTCGATCTCCCACTTCTTCCTCCGTCTCCAGTGACTATCCTGCTCTCTACTTTATGAGAACATTTCCATGGATGAATGAGATCCTGTGTCCTTTTTCACTTCGCAAAATATGTTTCAGGTTCAGCCATGTTGCTACAAATGATTGGGTTTTTTCATTTTTATGATTGGATAGTGTCTAATTGCATGTTTATACCACATTTTCATCCATTGATAGACACTTTGGTTGACTCACTTTAGCTAATTAGATTGGTTATTGTCAAAAAGTTGAAAGGTAAAAAATGTTGGAAAAGGTGGAGAAAAGGGAACCCTTCCATACTGTTATTGGGAATGTGTGTTTGTACAGCAGATGGAAAACAGTATGGATGTTTCTAAAGAAACTGAAAATAGTCATTGGATCCAGCAGTCCCACCACTGGGTGTATGTCCAAAGAAAACAAAATCAGTATGTGGAAGACACACTTGCACTCTCATATTTATCAGTACCTTTCACAATAGCCAAGATGCGCAGTCAACTTAGTGGTCCATCAATGGATCCAAATCAGAGTAAACTAAATCTCTTTTGTCTGAGTAAATTTACATCAGAAGGAATAAAAGAAACCAAAGCTGAACTACATTAAGAATTGTTACAAATTAAGATACTGCTTCTGCTACCTTTGCAACAGCGATGCTATTATTCTTACCCCGTCTCCAGGACTAGTTGTTCTTCCTTTTAACCATTCTAATAATTGCCGATTTTACTCAGCAACCTAGAGCCATTTACTTTTATTTCTCTTCAGCCATTCCTGTCATAATAGATGTAAATATGTCTTGTAAATTGGGTTGTATTGATAAATTAACAAAGTTGAACATAGCATTTTTTATATTTGTAATTACCGTTATGTCACCATGGCAATTAATGTTCAATGTCCATGTGATATTGAGTTTTCTAATTTGTTTTATATGTTTATTAAAATTGAAATGATTTTTCTTCTATTTTTTATATTAGTATTATGAAACTTATGGCAAAGTGGCTGAATTACATGGTTTCAAAAGCAGATACATTAGGAATCTAAGATGATTTTTCTAATTTCTGCTTGATGGGAATAAATTTACTATTGCTAAGGTTTAAAAATATTGCCAAATATAGTAAATGTTTCATATGAATTGAACCCTCAGAATTTGTCATACATTAATTGTTAGGACCGAGATGATAAATGACCAAAGAACTTTTTAAAAGGATAAAGGTAAAGGATGAATTTAAAAATGTTAGCAAGACAATGAACCATTTTCAATATTCATCTAGCCTGTATTTGAAAATGGACTGAGGAGACCTAATTGCATCAAATGAATATTGTAACTATCTATTTATCTGTGCTACTACCATCCAGGAGTATTTATTTTCATGGTAATAAAAATTATCATTGAGATGTAAATTTCATAGTTTACAATGTTGAATGTAAGGCAGTATTAGCTGGTGTAGGGAAAAACAATTGCATTATACCTACAATCCTGGAAGTCCCAAATGCAGTGTGCCCATCTGAAAATCTCAATGAGCTAAAATTTTCTCTGTAGTTTCAATTCTTCCTTTGCAACATTGATTCTAAAGGCATTCTCTCAGATCAGGCTACGGTTGCTTATGCATCAATTTAGAGTACAATTCACTGTGTACAGAAGCTGCTTCTGGTCAAACATCATTCAAGTATAGAGTCTGTTTTAGGTCAATTTTATTTTGGTTCCACAGTTCATTTTAATCTCTTTTTTTTAACCTTTGTCTTTTAAGCTAATTCTGTGGAGGAGGATACTAGAATCGTTCCAGGCACTGAGTGTCTAGCCTAGCAGTTGTGATGCTTATGTCCCATGTTGGAATGCCTGGGTTCAAGTCTTGGCTCTGCCTCTAATTTGAGTTTCCTGCCAGTACAGATCCTGGAAGGCACTGGTTCTGACTCAACTAATTGGGTTCCTGCCACTTACATGGGTGACTTGGATTGGATTCCTAGCTCCCGGCTTCAGCCACAGTCCTGCCACAACTGTTGTGGGCATGTGACAGGTGAACTAGCAGGTGGAGTTCTCTCTTTTTGTCTGGCTGTCTCTTAAATAATAAACAAACTATATTGAAAAAAAAAATTAGAGGAGAAGACAGAGTACAGATGTTTGGCTAATTTGGGTCCTCTTTTCTCATGTTAATGCTTTCTCTGAATCTTTTACGAAATGACAAGAGGTGGAGGAATGGAAACTTTTGTCTTGAGGCTGTGGATGCAAGCATAGCAGTTCAGCACATATAAAGAAGAAGGAAAAATTGAATTAAGAGTAGTCTGTTATCCAGACACCTTACTATCCCCTCTAGCCCTGACTAGCACAGGTAATCTGGGAACCTTATGCCTTTTATATACCTGTTTTTAATTATTCTGTCTAATTTGGCAGCCAGTATTTGCTGTGGCAATGTCAATTTAATTAAAATGAAATGTGTATCCACTTTTCAGACTTTGAAAGTTTAAAATGTAAACTCTTAGCTTATTGATCATATTTTATTTTCTGTCTCTAGCTAGCTAGAAATAGCACATAATTCAAAACATAGTTCAGTGGTTGGTTTCTTCATCGCTTTGGCTTCCCTTCCAAAAATTAGGCTTTGTCTCAGGATGTCGCAAGAGGTGCAATGATTTTCCCACGAAGAGGCTGCTTATGTTGCCTCTAATAGAATATCCTAACCCTAATGGCTAAAATGAGCGGCGATTTCACACAATGTTGTGGCAACAGTGTTCACCTGATATTCCTTTGCTATTCCAGGACGCCCTCCATAACTCTACGTTACATTTAGCTACCATATCTCTTTAGGCTCCTCTGGGCTGTGACAGTTTCATCTGATTTTTGCAGGTGCCACAAAGGTGAACTGAGAAAGGATTGGCAAGAGTCCTAGCCCTGTACCCTTTAAATCTTTAACAGTGGCACTAAACAGTGCCGATCTTCCCGGAACGTGGTACTGCATTTGATTTACTAGCTTGACCAAGGATTTTAGGATATTTAAGGGATTTCCACTTGAAAATTTTTGTCATTTGGTAGATACTTACTTCAAGTCATGTCCTTTAAAAATTTGCCCCACTCATATTTTATATGAGCAATAACCAAATATTCCTTACCTTTTTCCTAATTGAAAAATGGATTGGAAAATTGTTGATGCTTTAACATTACTTTGAACATAGGAATGGCAGTGAGATTTTTGAAGCAAGAAATATCTACTGTATAAAATATAAAAATGTTAAAGTGCTCAAGACTCCCCTGTATTTAGAATCTGTCCAATATAGATGACTTTGAAGCATGTATCTTTCCTAGAGAATATGCAAACAGTAACAGTACACAGAGAATCATAAGACTGGATCAGCATTTAACAAACTATCAATGCATGAATAATAATACTAAAGTGTCCACTAAAGAGATTTGGTGTCTGAGATGGGTAGAACAAGTTAAACCAAGTTAAACTGATTTAATTATCTCAGAAATTTTAATGTTTAATATGATATGTATGTATTTTATATAATACTGATATATCAGGCAGAAGATATTTAAATTGCTTGATGATAGTACTTTTGTGATAGTTGGAATTCAAAAATGTCATTTTATAATCACTGAATTGGAAAGATAATTTGAAATTTGGTGCCTCCTTTTAAGTATGCTCATTTAATTAGGTCTCAAAATGATTATTAGTACTTTTGAGTAGTACTGAGAATTGCTTTAAAATTTTTCCATTCTATTTTAGGTTTCTTTACATAGTGAAATCTAATTTAGTTTGGTATGCTTAATTTAGTCTACAAATAATGTCCTATATTTGATGATTCAGTTTTAAATTAATTTTTAAATTACTAAATCTAATAGTTTAGCTGTTTTATCACTTTATTTATTACAGTTTTTATTTTAACAGAAGTTATTGAAATTAGCAACTATTATAGGAATTACTAGCTTAGGAATGATTCTTTCCAAATTACTGATTCAAAATATTTAGAGTAATTTCTAAGTAAGAACCTCCATTAGATTTAATTACAGATTTTGTATATTTATAAGTTTACCAAGAAACAAGTCGAATCACACAACTTTTAAACAACATCTCTATTGACAGATTGCTGCTATGGGTAACTCAGGTGGACGGCTAACAATCTTCAAAGTGGTTGCATTAATTAAGTTAGAAAATGAGCAATAGCATAAACAATAAATAAATAATAAAATTTTCTTGATCATACACACATAACAGTATTTAATTTCACAATATTTTCATGGTCTTTGTTATAGCAATTGTGTGCATTAGTTTAATTGATTGTGAAAATATAATAGAAAAATAGTTAGAAATGTGAAAATACAATTATCTGGACATTAAAGAGATTAATATAACTGCTATGTGTAAAATACATACTTGTTTCCCACCGAAAATTTGGATTCTGAGAATCTTTTCAGTTTAATAATTCTGAGTAACGTCTATTCATAATCATTGCAGTGTTCCAGGGTATGCACCGGGTGAACTCTCCTTAGTAAAGTACAAAGGGGTGATCTTGATTAATAAAGTTTACAACCTGATGGTGTATGCAATTAGCTAATGTATACTTGTTAACAATGTTTCAGTAAATATTAAGCATTTCTCACAAAATCTTATAAAAGTGATCACAAAATAATGTCCAATAATTTTCTATGAGTTATTGAATTCACTTCTATTTTTATTTCAATTTAAGATTGACTTATTTATTTGAAAGGCAGAGTAACAGGGAAAGGGGAAGAGACAGAAGGCAAGAACTATCTTCCATCTACTGGTTCTCTCCCTAAATTCCCACAGTACACATGTCTGGGGCATGGTGAAGCCAAGAGTCAAGAATTCCGTCTCTGTCTTCCACATGGGCCACAGAAAATCAAGTGGTTGATCCATTATTCATTGTCTTCCATGCATATTGGCAGGAAGCCGGATCAGAGGAGCAGAGGAGCCAAAACCAAACCAGGCACTCCAGTGCAGGAAGATGACGTAACAGGTGTTGGCTAACCCACTGCGCCACAATGCCTTTTGGTCCTTACTATTTTTAAAGAGGACTTTCAGTTCCTGTGAACTCAAAAATATCTGTTCCTAGCCCTCTGCCTTTTCTTCTGCCTTAGTTTTGTATTCCCATGTGTGAAGAATCGGGGAATTAAAGCACATGCGGTAGCCTAAAGATGATAATCAGAGAAGTATACAAGTCCTGCTGCGCTGTCCTTTATGACACCAATCAAAAGGAGACCAGGGTTATGGCCAGATTAGACATATGCTTTATAACTTTGCCTTGGAAAGATCCATCACCAAAAGTTTAGATGAAGCTAGATATTTGGGGTAGTGTTACAATATATACCTGAGCCTTAAAAAATAAACAAGAACAAAATGGAGAAGATGCTTATAAGTATGCATTAGTCAAAGTCTTAATAACAAAAGCTGAATATAGAAATGGTTACTAAACATACTGAACATAAATGAGAAATTTTACTTCACTCTACATAGTATAGAGATATTATTCAAATTAATAAAAAGATGATAGACCACTCAAGATAATAGTCAGTGATATTATGAACTCTTCAAATAAAAATGTACAAGGTTTATAGTAACTGATGAAAAAGAATTAGCACCATTCGTAACAATGAAATGTAAATTAGAGTAATATGTTTTTGAATATTAGACTGGCAAATTTCTGAAAAATGATATAAAAGACCACTGAAAATTTAGAAGAGAGGTATCTCATATAAATTATTTGGTAATCTAAACTTATGCATCAGTTTTTATTATCTATTAAATATATATGTACCTATAGATTTTGTAAACCTATGTCGCTTTGTCTAGCACCAGGAACTTTATGTCCAATGCACTCCAGTAATACTTGTAAAAGAAAGAAGTTGGAAACAATAACCAATGCTCTTCAATACAGATGTATCTAAATAAATTGTTAACATTCATATTATACATTTGTGTTTTCATTAAAACTGATAATAGAAAGGATATAACATTCAAAATATATTATTAACTAAAATGCATATAGCAAGACAACTGATAGCTATACAGTGCTTATAACTTATGATAAAATAATTAGATATAAAAATAAAAACATTTTGTTCATATATAATTCATATCTCTTAGCCTTATACCTCAAGGATACTAAAAATATCTCTATTTTCAAGTTATTAATTTCAATGGACTGTCAGTAACATTTCCCCTTAGTAAGAAGTAAACACAGTCATTTGAGCTCTAAACTCAGTAACTACTTGGTTACTACTATCTGTGTGATCCCTCTACATTTATCAGTTTGAGGATCCTTCAAAAAGTTTGTGGAAAATAGAATTAAAAAGTGGATGTATTTTAGTGCAAATGTTTTTAAATCCATACTTTTTTCGTTTTATGCATTTCCTATGAAATTTGGAAGACTTCTTATTCTGTACTACACTTTCTTATTCATAATGTAGGTTTAAGATTGTGAGGTTTATATAAAATAATATTTGCCAAACATTAAAATTAGAGATTGCCACATGTTGAGTATAACGTATAATTGTTTCAGTTTCTGTTCTTATTGCCATGTTAGAGTATTAATGTTGTTAGGACCTCCTCTCCTACTTTCTTATGCAATAGTTGGTTTCCCTTCTCTCAGACAGTAGTCTCCACTCAGATTTCCTTTTATTTATTTTTTTTAACTTTTATTTAATAAATTTCCAAAGTACAGCTTATGGATTACAATAGCTTCCCCCCCCCATAACTTCCCTCCCACCCACCCCCCTCCCTTTCCCACTTCCTCTCCCATTCCATTGGCATCAAGATTCATTTTCAATTATCTTTATATACAGAAGATCAATTTAGTATATATTAAGTAGAGATTTCAACAGTTTGCACCCACACAGACACACAAATGTGAAAAGGAACGTGGTGGATCTAGTTATGCTGAGATGACCACTGTGTAAGATTACAGAACGTTTTGAAGTCTAGAAATCCTTTTATTTCCATTAGGTATGTCATGGGTTCCAGAGTAGCTGGCAAGTTCGAAGCCCTACCTACTGAATTCCCGTCTCCGCAGGAAAGCTGTACCCCTGCCCCTCCTCCGCTCTCCTCTCCTGAGGCTCTGACTGATGGAGCTGTAGTCACAGCTTCTGAATGGGACAATCTCAGGACACCTGAGGTCCTGTGCCATCAAATTGCTTCTCTCTGGAAGCCCTAACTGCCCTTGCACATAGCTCTCTCATTTTCCATTGCGACTTTTTAGTTGAAAGACTGGTTCACGTGTCTACAGTTCCTCAGAGTCTGGCTGCTGCAGATTAAATCCCCATAGCTTCTTGAAAGACAGCTTTGATATCATACGTATTGTAAATTGGACCTCAATCCTGAATGTTCCTATCTAATATGTTTGCCAGTAGCTGCTAATGGTTTCTGTAGGGAACAACGCAGACACAGAATATTTTCATTGTCACAAGGAGTTTTATTGCATAGCTATAATCTATAGGATTGATCTACATCATGTTAATTTCCTTTTAATTTGAAATGTTTTCCTATGTGATATTGTAAACTTCCAGCAGAGCAGCTGGTACATAATATCTGTATATTTACTTCTCAAAAAATATTTATTTAAGAGGAAGGGAGGGGGAGGAGAGGGAGGGGATGGGAGGGGAGGGGACTGGAGGGGAGGGGAGGAGATCTTCCATCTGCTGGTTCACGCCCCAGATGGACGGAACTACGGAGACTAGTCCAGACTGAATCTAGGAATCAGGAGCTTCTTCCAGGAATCCCACGTGGGTGCAGGATCCCAAACACTTGAGCCGTCCTCCACTGTATTCCAAGGTACATTAGCAGGTGGCTGAATCAGAGTGGAACAGTCAGGACATGAATTGGCACCAGTGTGGGATGTTGGTGTCCCAGGCAATAGCTGATCCACTACACAGCAAGGCTGGCCCCTGAATGTTTAGTGACAGAAAATATGTAGACATTGAATTGTGTAAATAAACATATTCATTTACAAATATTTACATAAATATTATAGTAAAATAAATAACATTTATAAATGAGTTTGATTTGGAAATTGTCAAAACAATTATATCCTTATACAACATTTCAAAAAACCTTAGAATTTCTAACACATTATACAAATAAAATAGAATATGTCATATAATAATAGTTGGAAAAGAAATAAATATCAACAACTTGTTACACAAAGATGTGTTTAGGTTAAAGCTCTGAACGGTTCTAAAATTCTCTCTTCTTTCTGTGAGGCACAGTCAGATTTTCCCTCACTCTGACCAGAGTCACCTCATCGTGTTGAGATTACCTGACAAAACTAATCTAAACCACCTAACAAAGAGTCTTTCACACAAATTCAGAACAAATTGTTAGTGTGGATAATTATGTCAAGAAGCATTAAAAGGTCATTGTGTTAGTCAACTTTTTCTGGCTACAGTAAAATCTCTGAGGAGCTAACTGCATAAAGAGAAAAAAGGTATCTAGCTCACAGCGTCAAGGGTTGAAATCCGAGCCTGGGAGAGCTCGCTGGATTGGCTTCAGTGGAAGGTAGCAGTGGTGGAGTGTGGAACATAGAGGGAAGAAGGATCACATGTTGAGCTTACAGGCAAAGAAAGAAGCTGCCCCTGACTCAGGCATTTCAAAGGAACCCTGCCTGGAGAGCTGCTTTCTGACACAGGCCCAGATAGCCAAAGGACCTCCCACTAGGCTCAACTCTAATCAGCATAATTGGATTGCATGCATTCTCTGGTCCCATTAACTTATGAATTTGGGACTTAATGTCCATATGAGTGCAAAAATCAAGTTATGATCAAATCATAATGGTTATTAATATCTTATTACATATGCAATGAAAATAGCCCACGATTTAAACTAAAAATGATCAAGGGAAAAAGAATACAAGTAAAATAAATATATTTTTGATGAGCGGATAAGATTTTCACAACTTTGTATAATCTAGACACATTTATCATGTTCGTTTTAATTAAAGATACTTTTAGGGAAGGCACAAAAATAGGAGGTGAGATGATTTTCCATGACTGCATTAGCATACCTCACAAGCTGGCAAGTCAAACAGGGCTTGCCATGCTACAGTGTTCGCTAAGGAAAAAGTTCTGTGAAGTTAATGGATTCTCCCTCTGTGGGGAGTGAAATCAAGGTCAGCAGTATCCCTGGGACAGGGACCTTTCCTGCTTTCTGTGAGTCTGTATTGCCAAAATTAAATGGACTCTTCTTTTTTTCTTCAGTGACATGACAGAAGAATGGACACAGTTTAATATAGTAAAAAATGCAATGGCTACGTTTACCTTTCAAACTCATAAAACATACAATTGTTACTCAAGTAACACATTCAAATATTTTTATTACTATTTAAATAGAATAGAAATTTGAAAGAGATTTTGATATTCAATAATCTTTTAAGTAGCTAAAGCAAGGCATAAAGTAAATTAAGAAAAATTGAACATATCTCCAATGCTACTTGCATGATGAGCAATCACTAATGTGTTGGTGTTAATGTGAGTGCGTGAGAGAAATGGGATGGAACATGCTAACTGATTAACGGCCACAATACTAGGGAATAGGACCCAATTCACTAAGTCTCATGGTAAGAAAAGATTTTGCTGAACCTGATAACAATCATTCAGTCCTTAGGTATTAGACTTTCATTGTGCTATGACCCTCAGTCTTAGATCCTAAAAGAATGCATTAGTTGTGCTCAGTGGGCTTTAACAAAGTTACATAATATATGACATCAGATACCTGAGCCCATCACCACCAAATGGTATTACTTTCTCTAAATCCTAACATATCATTGAAAGCAGTGGTTTCTAACATTTTAACCTACAGATTAATACTCAGAAATACGGAGCTTAAAGAAAGCATTTGTCAATAGAGTAGTTGTGGAAATTAATTACAATTTCATAAGGCCCATGTTCTCCACCTCTCTGTCTGCAGAGAGCCTGTCCTTCCACAGTACCAGTTGGGGAGGGGTTTACTTACCAGTGTGCTAAACAATTGGCAAGGAGAAAGCAGGTTGGATACAGAACACACAGTGAGTCACCTGTGATAAGAACGACTTGTTCAGTTGCAGTCTGGTTCCATTTGCTTTCTTGGCTCTTTTTCTAGAAAGTATCTTTTACTCTTTCAACTCTGTTGTAGACTGCACTGTCTCCTCAAAGTTTGCATACTTTAGTAGTAAAATGCACTTCTTTGTTTGTGGGTAGGGTCTTGAACGAGATAATTACAGTTAAATGTGTTTGAATAGGTGAGTCCTAACCCAGTGCAACTGGTATTCTCAAATGACTAGGAAATAAGCACACAGAGAGGGAGGGCTTTGCAAGAATACCAGGGGAAACTGAACTTCTAAACCCAGAGAGAGGTCTTCATGTCACGGAAGGGTTTGACCCCGGTCTGTGCCGCTGTGTCCTGCCATCCCTAGTCATGCAACACAGACTGTGTTTTGCTTCCCTTGCAGTCAGCTCCCCAAAACAGAAACTTTTTTCCTCTAGACTCTGACTTCTAAATCAGAGTCTCAACGATACCTTCACAGAATACTGGTTCAGTCAGCCGTTCTATACTTTACAAGAGACAGCCTTCTTTCTCCCCATTATGCTCCTGGTATTATTTTTTGTCTGTTTCTATTTTTCTGTTTTTGTTGTTGTTGTTCTGCTTTTTCCAACTTCTTTTTTGACACTCAGAAGCATTTGAAAACAAATGAATGGTGCAAATTTTAGCAAATCTAATTCTTATTGGCTTTGGGGATACCTCAAACTCACTACAAAAGCAGTAAAAAATATTCAAGAAAGAACCTTAAACTCATTATAAAATAGTTCCTTAAAAACATTTATGAATTCTAAAATTGTTGACATATTTTCACATGCTTTAACACAATTTTCAAAGAGGAATCATAAACTATGATCTTGGTAGATATAATTGGATACTAAGTTTTAGGAAATGACTGCAAGATGTATATGATGGGTGCCATATCATGAAGAAGCAGAATTCATTGTTTTCTGTTGAAAACAATACTGATACAAAATACAGACGGGTTTGAAAGTTGTCCTGATCTTATGAACAGGGCATATTGTGTCTTCTTTTAGCACATTTGTTTTAGCAATTAATTTCTCTTGGCTATAGAGACTTGTGAATGATAGTGTTCCTATATGCTTCATATTAGGGCTTATTGAACCATTATATATCACAATTCTTTTTCCCTAGAAACATATTTTGATGGCATTGCACTTTTCCTTCAATAAAAATCATATAATTCAAATGTTTTCACAAGGTCAATGTTATTTTTTGCTTCATTAGACAGCATCCTAAATACAAAAATGATAACTGACTAAGGTTGTAAAAATAAAAAAGATTCTCAAGTGGGTGTTGGGCTTACGTTGAGATGCCTGCATCCCAAATTAGAGTGCCTGGGTTTTTTGTCTATGGTTGGCTCTCCCTTCCTTTCCCTTGCTAATGCCCACCATGACAGATGGTGGTGATGGTCAAGGAGTTGGACCCTACCTGCCATGTAGGAGGCCTGGATTAAGGTCTGGGCTCCTAGCTTTGGCCTGGCTTAGTTCCAGCAGATGATCAGTCTCATTTTTTGTCTTCCCTCTCAAATAAATAAACTGTTTATATAAAATAATAATTATTCTAAAAATCTACTTTGAAATACTGGAGTAGGTGGCATTAAAGATTCACTCTCAATGTCAACTCATAAAACCTATTCCAGAGTCCTCAGCCATGGTGCTAAAGACCCTGTGTTACCTCTCAGGCATGAAGTAATTCCTAAGGTTCAACCACAATACCAATACCAGAGGGATATGCACAGTTGTTTGCATTTATAAACACTCAGTTCCTGACAAAGGATCATGAATTCCTTAAGATAAAGGAAAAGTAAGACCAATAACAAAGCCATTGATTTGTGAATTTGATGTTTCCTAATATTCAAAATGTGCAATCTGATGTCCTAACTCATTTATGAACAATGGGGATGATTTAATTTTTGTAAATATGTTAATGTTAAGTTTGCTCATGGCTTCTAATCTGGCTCATGTTGCCTCCACCCTTCTCTCATGCTCTACCTCACCACCCTACTGTGTTCTTCATCCCATCTGCCATGTTTTGAGGCATATGTGTTTGTTCAAGTACCCTATTTTGGATTTATTCTGCATTTAAAATTTCTCAAACTTCACTTTGTGTGATTTTATTGGAAAATGTCATTCTGCTCTAGAAATTCTGTTAAGTGCTTTCCTTATTTAGCATTATAACAATAGAAAGGATTTCATCTTCATACTTGAAATACAGTCTCCTTTTTCCTACTGGTGTTTAGATCCTGCACATTGCTTACTGCCTGTTAGTTTGTAGAAGTGAATGATAAGCCCCTTGTGGAGGATGGATGAGCATTGCTAAAAGGATGCCTCCATATTGCAATGCTACTCACTTGTATTTTAATTCTCTATTATTAGAAGTACTATGCTCTGCTATTTTCAAGTGAATCCATGACTAACAATCATGAAAGGCATGAGAGTACTTACATTTGTATTTGTGCATTTACATTGAGTGTCTCTAGTTTGAATATGCAACCATGGAGAAAGGAATTATGCTTCCTAACCTCTCATACCTCTCTCTCTCTCTCTCTCTCTCTCTCTCTCTCTCTCTCTCTTACATGCGTAGTCCCTAAATAACAGTAATAGCTGCTGTTATAGAGAGCACCTGCTGGTTTGGAAATCTGTCTCCAATTCTCTCAACCTATACATTTCCTGGTCATTTACTCCTGTCTTAGTCCTGGTCGATCAGAACACCACATATCCTTAATGAAAGAGGCTGACTCTGCCGAATGATTTAATCAATTTTGGTTGCCTAATCCAACCAAGGCCAATGAAATTAATTCTCATCTCTGTAGTCTTTTCCAAAAAAAAAAGAATGCAATACAAAAAATTTTGCTTTTTTATGAATCATTCTCAATTTTTTTAAATGTAATCATGGGTGTTCTATAATTTGAAAATGAAAGACCCTTATATAATCCAGATTAATTGTTAACATATCTTCTTTTTCTATTGTGTTTTAGTATAAAAGGCAGATTAGACATGGTGAAAAAAACACAAGCATCTTTGACTACTCACACATATTTTGCAAGCTTGTTCTCATCTCTGAATATATTGATAGAAATTTTCTATAGAAAATTGAGGTAATTTTATAATAACTTTACTACCATGAAACTCAAAGTTTGTTTGGCATTCTTAATAATTGAAAACATTTATCTAAACCGAGTGTGAAATAGAATGAAAATGGTGTGCTAATTTTCCATTACATTTCAGCATACAGTAATTTAGAGGACTATAGCGAACATTTTAGTACAAACCTATATATGTATGTCACAAATAAGTCTAGCACTTAAAAAACATCATTGATGCACAGGAGAAGTAAACTTAGGCTGCATTCCTTTTTTCTTTCCTTATGTAGTAACTACTACACAGAAAACTTTTGTTGAATATTGTATAGTAACCATACAGAGAGGAATAAATTCCTTTAGTAAACTGCTACTTATTTAAATAAGGGGCTATAGTAATACTTGATGAATTTTGTTCTCAGATGGTATATAGTTTTCTTAAGATAATTACATACCTCTCATAACTTAGGTAATTTCAAAAGATTTTGCTTCCTGAAAGAATTCATTATGACTGAACCAACCTAATTTATGGCTTGCACACGTGAATAATTTTCGATTGTTTCTTGGCTATGATATATCATGAATTGAAAAAGCAAAGTCAGTTACTTGAAAGATTGACAGGTATTTTCTTCCTCCATTTAATAAGAAAATATAAGGTCTTCAAACATAGCAAAATATTTTAATATATCTGGATTTAAACTCTGGATAGCAAAACATTTAAAACTCCCAATGATACTTTTGTGCATATGCATATTCTAATTTCTCCAATAGGTATAAAATATGCCTTAGTTTTTGGGAAAAACTTCCAGTGCAATTGACTAAACAGTAATTATAGCAGGTAGTTTATAGTCTATCTGAAAGATGGGTCAAATGAGAGAAAACTCACAACTATTTTTTTTAACTTTTAACACTGTACATAGAAGGCAAAGAGAATTACAGATTAATCCTTTCAAAGATGTGATTATTACTTCTGGAAGCTCTAAATCAAAGGTGTTAACGAAGTCAATAATGGATGGCATATAAGGAAGACCACAGTCTTTCCAGGCTGATGAACCCAGAGACTTTCTGACTTATTTTTCAATTTTATGGCTTTTATCTTGTAAAGAGTATAGTACCTGCTTGCAGTAAGTAATTAACCTTAAAGTATAGGTGGTTTCATTCAAGACAGAAAAAGCTGACCTTTGCTAGCTCAAAGCCTAAAACACTATATCAAATACAGGAAGAGTTCATTCTTCTATGTGACTTCACTTCAAGTGAACATTCTTAAAACTCTTCTTACTGAGACATTGACTCAGCTTCTGTTTGGTTAAAAAAGTAAAAAGAATGGTGAGGAAATGTGCTGTACATAAATTCTAATTTGAAAAAATAATCATTACCTGTGGCAGCACAGAGGACTTTAGAAACTGTTATTCTGAAAAAAACATCGATGGGAAATAAATATCTGGACACTTAAGTTTTAATAAAAACTTACTGGAAATCATGGAATGAAGTCATGGAATGAATGTAAAACAATTGAAAATTTTTGTTTTGTTTTGTTTTGTTTGGAGTTTTACAAGTTGAGACAATAAAATACCCATAGTTGCAGGTAATACAAAGAGGGATATCTAAAACAGTAGAAGTTTTTTTTGTCATTTTGGAATCAGACTTTGAGATTCTTTTTACATGTAGGCAGTAGTATTTCCCAGGAAGAATGTGTGTACCCCAGGCCCCAGAGAACAACTTCAGCCTAACAAAATTGGGCTTTAATTTCTACTTTTTAGGAAATGTAAACCAGTCACTACTTTCACACTGCTTGCCATCGTCTTGCAACTTGATTATTTCAAAAGGACTTTCTAATATGATTGTAGTTTCTATCCCTATCACTTCTTATGCCACTGTTGATGAATTTTGCTTGTTCAAAGTCATTAAATTTTACAAATTGGCCCATTTCAAAGGTCATTTTTTTACAAACTGGTTACTAATATTTTAAAATTGTAGAACAAATACTGATTGATCTTAAGTGATCCAAAAAATTTTTGAGTAATGCATTTCACTTTCTTTATCAATTCCATGCTTGAGCATGGCCTTGGAGCAAGAAACATCAGGTAGGATGTATGGGATTTACTCCTCTTTAGTTTTTAAGATTCTGAGACCAACAAATGGAGCGCAAGACTGGAGTCTGTTTATGTGGATACAGATATAATTGACAAGTGGGAAGTAAGTATGTTAGCAGGTTGGATAAGACTCAATAGAAGAAATGATAGGTAATTACACATATCTTACAATCCCCATACACTTTTTTTTTCTGTTTTATCTAAGAATTGTTCACAATTGGTTTTCTAGCCACCATACCTGTTTGATCATTAGCTATCTGTTGCAAATTATTTTATATTGTGATTCTAGATTGATTTTTAAGGCACAAATTGGGTGAATCAAAGATCCAAAATGTTGAGATGGAGACAGTAGATTTCAAGTACAAGAAAAGATCAAATGGTGTATAAGGCAAAAATATGAGAGACAGTATGGGAGTGACAGCCACACAGAAAGAAGGCAATACCATGAAGTTCCTTTGGTTAAAGGACAATTTCTCTAAAAATCATATTTTTTCTGTTATTAACATTTTTCTTGGATTTTCTACTTCATTTCACTGAACAATCAATTTTCTAAGTTATTTTAGCATTTAAATTGTATCAGAAAAATTATTACTATTTAATGTATGCTTAATTTTTAAAAATTTGCTTTTTATGTAATCTATTGAAATTTATCTATATGTAAGGACTCAACAGTAGTGTGTTCTGAATCTGTTATTCAGTAACATTTTTTGAATGTGGGAACCTGATACTTTGGTTAATTTTAGCCTTGGGTCAACTTTTTTTTTACTGAATCTTGTACCCAGTTAATAAAAATCTTCTACTTTCAAATTACTGGGTCTTAATTTCTCCTTTCCTTCATTGGACATTGTGTCAGGCGCTGTCAAAGAAAAATGTCCATGGTCATGTGTTCTTTCTCAGGCACTAAAAAATTTGTCCCTGGAAGGACAATTTCTCTTTGGAAAACTTACTTTTCTTATTCCATCTGGACTCAGGTATCAAAACAAGCATTCCTTTTTCACCTCCACATGCTTCAGTTTTTGTGATACCTAGTAAATTTTCTTGGGTTTTTCCTATTGGAGTCTTCAAGGGCTATGACCCCAGAACATGTAAGATTCTTTCAGAAGCACACAAGGTCTGATATAACCCTGCATTATAGTAGTTCTAATCAGAATAAATAATGTCACATCATCAAATAGGAAAAACTACTTTTTAAAAATGTTTATTTTTTTTTTGAAAGGCAGAATTAGAGAGAGAGGAAAACAGAGAGAGAGGGAGAGGGCACTTCTGTTCACTGGTTCACTCCCCAAATGGCCATAACAGCTATAGCTGGGCTGATCTGAAGCCAGGAGCCAAGAACTTCTTCTAGGTCTCCCACATTGGTACAGGGGCCCAAAAAACTTGGGTTATCTTCTAATACCTTCCCAATCATGTTAACAGGGAGCTAGATAGGAAGAGGAACCTCTGGGACTTGAACCGGTACCCATAGGGATGCTGGTGTCACACCCTCTTCTGCCACAGTGCCAGCTCCAAAAATGTACTTTTTAATCTTATTTTTCTTTTGACAGGCAGAGCAGACAGTGAGAGAGAGAGACAGAGAGAAAGGTCTTCCTTTACCGTTGGTTCACCCTCCAATGGCTGCTGCGGCCACCGGCGCACCTCCCTGATCTGAAGCCAGGAGCCAGGTGCTTCTCCTGGTCTCCCATGCGGGTGCAGGGCCCAAGCACTTGGGCCATCCTCCACTGCACTCCTGGGCCACAGCAGAGAGCTGGCCTGGAAGAGGGGCAACCGGGACAGAATCCGTTGCCCCGACCGGGACTAGAACCCAGTGTGCCGGCACCACAGGAGGATTAGCCTGTTGAGCCGTGGCTCTGGCCTACTTTTTAATCTTAAGAATATTTGAAAAACATTTGCTTGTTTCTGACTACTATCAGTGAAAAACACATATTTTCCAAGCCTGAGTCTATCATACAGATATAAAAATGTATACATTCTTAAATTACACATTTCTGAAAGAATGTCTTTGTGCTGTACTAAAGAAATGCTCTAATTTTTAGCATGGAATTTAGAATCCATGTCTTTTCTACTCTTTTGTCTTGTAAGTACACTTTTCTCTACCTTGCGTGGATCTTTTAACTCATAGATATTAACATCTTAAGAAGTAGGAGTTTCACTTATATACTTCACATTTATTTTCCTTGACCTACATGTCCAAAATGAATATACCAGTTTAGAATTTGTTATTCTATTAGAATCTGTTTTGAAATTTTTCCCATAAAATTTTTGATTTTATTGATTCTTTATCAACACAAGTTTTATAGTATTTAACCTTCTCTTCACAACTGCTTCCCTCACTCTCAAAACCCATTTCATTTCTATTTCTGTTATTCCCATGATATCATTTTTCCTGAAATAGTTTTTCTTTTTTTCCCCTACATCAGCAATCTCTCTTCTCTATGGGCTCCCTGCCCAACCCTGTTTTTGGTGATTCAGTGCCTGCATAGATAACTCATAAAATCCCTAACAATATCTTGGCTGTTCAAGTTTCAGTTGCCCTCCATGTATTCCTCCTCAATAACCTAATATCTAGATCTTACTCTGCATCTTGCCATTACTGATGGATGAATCACATTAGGTATTGCAATCTATGCATCTCAAACTCCAATCATTGTCTTTCACCTTTCCTGATGTGTCTAAACTTATATTATTTAAAAGCCTACAACCAAAGGATAGACATATACATGTAATTTGCATACTCCTTTAATACTAAACACATTAATAGAACAAAGGGCTCCAGAAATACATTCTTTCTATACATACATACATATATAAAATACATGTATTTTATAGTTAACTGATTTTTGACAAGAAAGCCAAGAACATTAAGGAGAAAAAAAAACATGCTGTCATCAACTAGTGATAGGATAATAGTATAAACCACATTGAAAAGAAAGAAGTTAGACCCCAACACACAGCATATACAAAAATTGGCAGAAAATGGATCAAAGATATAAGTGTAATACTTAAAATTATGAAAATATCAGAAGAAAACAGCTATAAATCTTTTGTGAACTTGGGTTCAGCAATGGTTTCTTAGGCATCCGATCAAAAGAATAAGAACAAGAGGAGAATACTAGGCACTCCCGCCTTTGTTAAAGTTGGCGCTTTAAAGGATACCATCAATAAAGTGAACATATAATTTACAAAGTAGAAAAATGTGACAAGCCATACATTTGATATAAACTTCTATACAGAATATAGAAGGAACACTTACAACCCAATAAGCTAAACACAAATAACTCAATCTTAAAATTGGTAAACACTTAAGTAAACATTTATCCAAGGTCAACAAGCAAATGAAAAAACAAAAGTTCAACAGCATTAGTCATTAGAAAAATGAAAATCAAAGCCACAATGATAGCCCTCTTCATGCACATTCACTTGGATATAATAAAAATTGAAAAACAATTGTTGGCATTTTACAGGAAAGATGGAACCCCATTGATTAGTGATGGGATTCAAAAATGAACAGGTGTCTTTGAAAAGCAGTTTGACAGTCTCTCCACATATAAAACATAAAGTTCCACATGAATCAATAATTCCACTTCTGAATTCATTCTCAAAAGTAATGAAACTATGTCCATACAAAAACTTGAACATTCCTATTAGAATTATTTATTATCACCAAAAAGAGGAAGCAATCCAACTGTTCATCAACAGATGAATAAATTAAAAAATATGATATAACCAACAATGGTATGTGATTCAACCAAAAATGGAATGAAATACTGTTCAATGGATAAACCTTGAAAATACTTTATGAAATGAAAGTAGCCAATTGCAAAGGCCCACATATTATGTGATTCCATAAATGTGAGTTCATAGAAACATAAGTTATGTTATTGATAACCTGAGACAGAAGGAACAAGAAATAGAGTGACTTCTGATGGATTTAGGTCTTCTTCTGTGGGTGATGAAATAGGGGCCAGCCCTGTGGCATAGTAGGCAAAGCCACCACCTGCATTGCTGGCATCCCATATGGACCCCAATTTGTGTCCTGGCTGCTCCACTTCCAACCCAGCTCCCTGCTAATGGCCTGGGAAAAGCAGTAGAGAATGGCCCAATTACTCTGTAACTCTTTCAAATAAGATAAAATAAATCTTAAAAATGGAATTTACTGATATAAGAATTAGTAATTTTTTAAATTAAAAATGTTCTAAAACAAAATAATGAAATTGTTGCAAAGCTCCATATATGTACTAAAAACACTTAATTGTATGTTTTAAAGATAGATCTTATAATGAATATATCTCTATATATCTTTTATTAAATATAAAGTGAGATAATCACCTACTATTCCACCAACTTCACTAACCTGCTGTATTTTCTGATATATTCTTTTTTTTAAATATTTATTTGTTTATTTATTTGAATGTCAGAGAGAAAGAGACAGAGAGAGAGAGAGAGAGAGGTCTATCCGATGGTTTACTCTCCAGTGGTTCACTCCCCAACTGGCTTCAATGGCCAGAGCTGTGCTAATCCTAAACCAGGAGCCAGGAGCTTCTTCTGGGTCTCCCATGTGGGTGCAGGGTCCCAGGGACTTGGGCCATCTACCGTCATCCCAGGCCATAGCAGAGAGCTGGTTTGGAAGTGGAGCAGCAGGGTCTTGAAGCAGCACCCATATGGGATGCTGACGCTTCAGGCAAGGGTGTTAACCCGCTGCACCACAGTGTCACCCCCCTGATATATTCTGTCTTATCATCCTGTTACATGGATGAAATCTCCTGCTCTTTTCAAAAGTTAGCACATCCATGTGTGTACTGACCAATGCAATTTGTTTTAGTAATTTTATTATCTCTCTTCTGCATCATTAATTTTTGCTTCCTTCTCTATTGCTATACCCCAAAATACACTATGAAAATCTCTTATATAAACAATCATCTGATTAATCTAACAATAAAATATAATACAAGAATCTTCTATACAAAAAGCCAATAAACTTACACAACAGCCAACAAACAAAATTGTGCTACATTCCTTTCCTGAGACAGCTTCAATTATTTTCTCAAATTATCAGTTACTTTCTTGCAAAGATTATCTTGGCTTCAGTGTGTGGCACAGTTGGATGAGCCTCTGCTTCCAAAGTGGACATACCATATTGGAAACTGGATTCAAGTCCTGACTGCTGCACTTTTGAATCAGCTTCATGCTAGGGAGGACAGCAGAAGATGACCAGAGTGCTTGGGCATCTGCTAACACTGAGTGAGACTAGGGTGGTGTTTCTGGGTCCTGGTTTCATCCTGGCTCAGATCTGGCAGCTACAGCCATTTGGGGAGTAAACCAGCAAATGGAAGATATTTCTCTCTCTCTCTCCCCCTCTTTCTCTCTGTCCCTCTCTCCCTCTCCCTGTCACTCTGCCTTTCAAGTAAATATAAATAATAAATAAATAAATTTTATAAAGAGGTTATCTTTAATTCTGATCTTTATTTTCCTAATTTTCTTTATCTAACAAACTCAAATCAGACTGACTTCACTTGAGTGCTACTGAAATCAACTTAGTATTTGAGGCTTCCTTTTTCCCAAATGTTCTCTCATTTTCTCGTCTTAATTCTATTGGAAATCTCAGTATCTTTTGAAGCTATGAATCATTTCTTTCTTCAAAGAATAACAGGATACCCTAAAGCCTTGGATTCTGTATCCAGTGACTGTTCCAAAATAATAAAATCCAGAGTGTATTAAATTGTTTGAAAAAAATTGCACAAGTGTGAGTGAAAGACATGGAAATCCATTGTATATGTCCCTCTCTACTGAGGACGTGAACCCAGGAAACTTCATTTAAATGAAAGACTCCTGGGCTTCAGATCAATGCTGTAATTGAATAAGACTTGGATGGAGTGAGAGGACTGGTTTATTTTACATAACGGAAGAGTAAGAATTGCTTAAGATCGAACAATGTCATGAATTTTATGTACATATGTCCCCTAAACTTTTCTCACTTGCCAATATCTGAATATTTTTTTCTTCTATCTGAGGCATAGTCCATCACCCTTGCCTTTTAATCTGTACTGGATTGTGAGTTGTGTCGACTGATAAAATGTGGGAAAGGTGACATCCTGGTAGTTTTTGCTTAGGTAGTTAATGGACCTATTAAACAGGAAAAAAAATAATAAAAATAAAAAACTGTTCCTCAACAGTCAAGACTAGGGCTATTCAAGTCATTGTTACTCAAAGTGTCAATTTCACTTTTACAGCTTTCATTTTAGGTGCACTATTAATTCTCAAAGATCAGGGAGAACATATGGTATTTATCCCTTTGAGACTGGCTTGTTTTACTCATAAGAAGTTTTCCAGATTGATCATTTTGTTGCAAAAGACTGGATTTAATTTTTTGACTGCTGTGTAGTAGTATATAGTGTACATATCCCACAATTTCTTTATCCAGTCTTCAGTTGATGGGCATTTAGTTTGATTCCATGTCTTAGCTATTGTCAATTGAGCTGCAATAAACACGTAGGTGCAGATAACACTTTTGTTTACTGATTTCATTTCCCTTGGGTAAATTCCAAGGAGTGGGATGGCCGTGTCTTATTGTAGGTCTATATTCAGATTTTTGAGGTATCTCCATACTGTCTTTCATACTGGCTTTACCAGTTTACATTCCCACCAACAATGGATTAGAGTGCCCTGTTTCCCATATCCTCTCTAGCATTTGTTGTTTGTTGATTTCTGCATGAGGGCCATTCTAACTGGGGTGAGATGAAATATCATTGTAGTTTTCATTTTCATTTCCCTGATAGCTAGTGATCCTGAACATTCTTTTGAAAAATGTGTTTAACTTCTTTGCCTGTCCTTTAACTGAGTTGTTTGTTTTGTTTCTGTGGGGTTTCTTGAACTCTTGTAGATTCTGGTTATTAATTTTTTATCAGTTGCATAGTTTGCAAATAATTTCTCCCATATTCTCAATTGCCTCTTCACTTTCCTGTTTCTTTTACCATACAGAAGCTTCTCAATTCGAAGTAATCCCATTTGTTAATTTTGGCTTTGACTACATGTGCCCCTGGGGTCTTTTACAGGAATTCTTTGCCTGTGCCAATGTCTTGGAGGGTTTCCGTAAAGTTCTCAATTAATTTTATGGTATTGGATAGTAGGTTTAGATCTTTAATCCATGTTGAGTGGATTTTTGTGTAAGGTATAAGTTTAGGGTCTTACTTCATACTTCTTCACGTGGAAATCCAGTTTTCCCAGCACCATTTGTTGAAGTGACTGTCCTTGCTCCAGAGATTGGTTTTAGTTCCTTGATCAAGTATAAGTTGGTTATAGATGTTTGGATTGATTTCTGGTGTTTCTATTCTGTTCCATTGGTCTATCCATCTGTTTCTGTACCAGTACCATGCTGTTTTGATTATAACTTCCCTGTAGTATGTCTTGAAATATGGTAATGTGATGATTCCAGCTTTGTTTTTGTTGTAGAAGATTGCTTTAGCTATTCAAGGTCTCTTGTGCCTCCATATGAATTTCAGCATCATTTTCTCCAGATCTGACAAGAATGTCTTTGGTATTTTGATTGGAATTGCATTGAATCTGTGAATTGCTTTTGGAAGAATGGACATTTTAATGATATTGATTCTTTTAAGCCATGAACATGAAAGATTTTTCCATTTTTTTGTATCTTCTATTTATTTCTTTAATGTTTTGTAATTCTCATCGTAGAGATCTTTGACATCCTTGGTTAAATTTATTCCAAGGCATTGGATCATTTTTGTAGCTATTGTGAATGGGATTGATCTTAGAAGTTCTTTCTTAGCTGTGGTTTTGTCTGTGTATACAAAGGCTGTTGATTTTTTTTTTGTATTGACTCTATATCCTGATACTTTACCAAACTCTTCTAGGAGTTCTAACAGTCTCTTAGTGGAGTCTTCTGGATCCCCTATATATAGAGTCAGGTCATCTGCAAAGAGGGATAGTTTGAGTTCTTCCTTCCCAATTTGTATCCCTTTAATTTATTGCTTTTGCCTAATGGCTCTGGCTAAAACTTCCAGTGCTATATTGAATAGCAGTGGTGAAAGTGTGCATCTCTGTCTGGTACCAGATATCAGTGGGAATGCCTTCAACTTTTCCCCATTCAATTGGATGCTGGCCGTGGGTTTGTCATAAATTCCCTTGATTGTTTTGACGAATGTTCCTTCTATACCCAATTTGCTTAGAGTTTTCATCATGAAAGGGTATTATATTTCGTCAAATGCTTTCTCTGCATCTATTGAGATAATCATATGATTTTTGTTCTTCAATTTCTTAATGTGATGTATCACGTTGATTGATTTGAGAATGTTGAACCATCTGTGCATACCAGGTATAAATCCTACTTGGTCTGGGTAAATGATCTTTCTTATGCATAGTTGGATTCTTTTGGCCAGAATTTTGTTGAGGATTTTTGCATCTACGTTTATCAGGGAGATTGGTCTATAGTTTTCTTTCTCTGTGGCATTTTTTCTGGGCTTAGGAATTAAGGTGATTTTGGGTTCATAGAAGGAATTTGGAAGGATTCCCTCCCTTTCAATTGTTTTGAATAATTTGCAAAGAATTGGAGTTAGCTCTTTAAATTTCTGGTAGAATTCAACAGTGAATCAATCCAGTCCTGGATTCTTCTTTGTTGGGAGGGCCTTTAATATTGATTCAATTTCTGTATTGGTTATGGGTCCGTTTAAGCTTTCTGTGTCTTCATGGTTCTATTTAGATAGGTTGTATGTATCCAGGTTTCTATCCATTTCTTCTCGGTTTCCCAATTTCTTGGCATACAACTCTTTGTAGTGGTTTCTGATGACTCTTTTTATTTCTGTAGTATCTGTTGTTACATTTCCTTTTTCACCTCTAATTTTATTGAGTTGAGCCTTCTCTCTCTTTTTGGTTAGTCGGGCCAATGGTGTGTCAATTTTGTTTATTTTTTCAATAAACCAGTTCTTCATTTTGCTGATCTTTTTTATTGGTTTTTGGTTTCAATTTTGTTTATTTCTTCTCTAACCTTAATTATTTCTTTTCTTCCACTGGTTTTGGGCTTGTTTCATCGCTGCTTTTCTTAATCCTTGAGGTGCATAGGTAGTTCATTTATTTGATGCCTTTTCAGTTTCTTGGTATAGGCACCAAATGCTATACACTTTCCTTTTAACACTGCTTTTGCTGTATTCCACAAATTTTGGTATGTTATATTGTCATCTTCATTTATTTCCAGAATTTTTTTATTTCTCTTTTGATTTCTTCTATGACCCACTGCTCATTCAGAAACATGTTGTTCATTATCCTTGTGTTTTCACATGATGTAGAGATTCTTCAGTTATTGATTTCCATCTTTATTGCATTGTGGTCTGAGAAAATGCATGGTATGATTTCGATTTTTTTGAATTTGTTGAGACTCACTTTATGGCCTAGCATATAGTAAATCCTATAGAAATTTCCAGGCACTGGGGGAAAATGTGTACTCTATGGCTGTGAGGTGGAAGGCTCTGTAGATATCTTCTAGGTCTATTTGATCTATAGTGTCAATTAATTCTATTGTTTCCTTGTCGATTTTCTATCTGGTTGATCTGCCTATTGCTGAAAGTGGGGTTAGATTCCTTGTTACTATTGTATTTGAGTCTATATATCCCTTTAAATTCCTTAATAATTTTTTAAATAGCCAGGTGCCCTGTAATTAGGTGAATATACATTTACAATAGTCCCATCTTCCTGTTGCATTGATCCTTTAATATTATATAGTGCCCTTCTTTGTCTCTTTTAATAATTTTTGTGTTAAAGTCTATTTTGTCTGATATTAGGATGGCCATACAAGCTCTTTTTTGGTTTCTGTTAGCATGGATTATATTTTACATCATTTCATTTTCAGTCTGCATGTGTCTTTGTTGGTGAGGTGTGTTTCTCGCAGGCAGCATATAGATGGGTTTTCATTTTCAATCAATTTGTCCCATCTGTGTCTTTTAAGTGGGGAGTTGAGATCATTTACATTCAGTGTGACTTGTTAAATACTCTCTTTCCCTGCCATGTTTCCTTAAACAGTCTTGTTTGTTTTTTGGGTTTCTTTTTACTTTCACTGGGTCATGTACTACATTCATCTTCTTTTGTAGTGATGTTCCTGTTCCTGTGTTGCTGTGTGTAGTGCATCCTTGAGCAACTGTTCTAGGGCTGGGCAAGAAGTTACAAATTCTTTCAATTTCTGTTTGTTGTGGAAAATCTTTATTTCTCCTTCATTCCTCAATGACAGTTTTTCAGGGTACATTATTCTGGTTTGACCATTTTTTCCTCCTTTATGGCTTGGAATATGTCTTGCCATTGTCTCCTTACCTGTAGGCTTTGCAATGAGAAGTCCGGGGTAAGTCTAATTGGGTTTCCTCTGAATGTGATTTGTCATTTCTCTCGGGAACATTTTAAGATCTGTTCCTTCGTGTTTCACTGAGCTGAGTTTTGCCACCATGTGTTGTGATGTTCTTTTCTGGTTGTGTCTACTGGAAGTTCTGTTTCTTTCTTGTACTTCGATGTCTCATTCCACCTCCAGATTGTGGAAGTTCTCTGAAATAATTTCATTAAGAAGCCCTTGTAATCCTTCTCTCTTTCCACACCTCCCAAAATACCTAGGATCCGTAAGTCGGATTGTTTGATAGAATCTTGTAAATCTCCAGCCATGAATTTTAATTTTATAATTTTTTCTTCTTGTATTTGGTCTGATTGTATTATTTCCACACGTTTGTTCTAATTCAAGTTCATTCTAGTTCTAATATTCTTTCTTCTGTTTCATCCATTTTATTTGTAAGATATTCCACTGCCTTTTTTATTTGGTCTATTGAATTTTTAATTTCCAGTATTTTATTCTGGCTTTTCTTTAAAATTTCAATTTCTTGGAAACACTTTTCATTTAGATCTTTAATTTTTCCTCATTATTTCTTAGTAACCTGATTATTAATTTTCTGAATTCTATTTCTGGCATATCCTCGATTTCCTCTTCTTCATCCTCCATTATTGAAGATTTGGATTGCTCCATTGGCAAATTCATAAGCTCTTCCACATGCTTATTCAGAATTTTTCCTTTGTTCTTTGGCATTTCTGGTTGGTTTTATTTTTAAATTGATTTGCCTCTGCTATTACATGCTGTGTGTATTTGTGTTGCAAGTGGAAGCACGCAGCTCAGCCTCCTATAGCTTTGTTTTCTTCTCGATCATAATGGAGGCTGGAGGAGTGTACCAAGGCTTTGATGCACTAAACCCCACCTACTGGGGCTGGGCTCCCTTTTCACTGGGTTCTGAAACGAGCTCGGGTTTTTGCTGTTTTGGATTATTCATTGTTGTACAACTTGTGTGGTGGGGCAGAAATTGCTCTGAAATGTTGTGATCCTTGTTCTCAGGTGGGGCGTGTTGTGAGGTGGCCCCATCAAATGATGGGTTTGTAAACAGGAGTAGAATGCAGCAGCCTGGTGCTTACACTTAAAAATCTGAACAGTGGGGCCGGCGCCGTGGCTCACGTGATTAGTCCTCTGCCTGCGGCGCCAGCATCCCATATGGGTGCCGGTTCTAGTCCCGGTTGCTCCTCTTCTAGTCCAGCTCTCTGCTGTGGCCAGGGAGCGCAGTGGAGGATGGCCCAAGTGCTTGGGGCCCTGCACCCACATGGGAGACCAGGAGGAAGAACCTGGCTCCTGGCTTCAGATTTGCATAGCATGCTGGCCGTAGCAGCCATTTGGGGGGTGAACCAACGGAAGGAAGACCTTATCTCTCTGTCTCTCTCACTGTCTATAACCCTACCTGTCAAAAAAAAAAATATAAACAGTATGGTTTCTCCCCTCTGGCTATAGGTCTGATTGGGGGGAGTGGAAAGACACAGATGGATCATGGCATGTCCAGCCTCTGCACCTGTTCTCCTTAATTTCTCTTTCTTTTTTGCCTAGAACTTAAAGCTCAGTTTGCCAAGTTTCCCCACCCACCACTGTCTGCAGCTCCGTGGGCTTGCAGCTTCTTGCCTGGTTCACTGTGGGGAGCCGCACCTATCTCTACCCTGCACAGCTCCTTCGTTGCAACTCTGCCACCTCTCCCTCCTCTCTGCTCCCCACATCGTGGACCTAAGCAGTCTCAGGTGGACTCCTGAGCCAGTCTGCATGAACTTCTCTTGATTCCGCCACCTGCTTGTATCCCCTCTACTCAGTAACTATCCATTATTTCCTGCACAACTCAGAAATTCCCACTGCTATACCGCCATCTTGCCCCCTCCCCAAATTGTGATAGATTATTGATCAAGAATTTAATTACTTAAAATTAGATGGTGATTAATATTATAAAGGGAATTTATTTTCTATTTTTAAATTGGTAAAATTTGAACATTAATAAATGGTGAGAATAAGGAGGAAGATTAAATAGAAATGTGAATGGCAGTTAACTGGTGTAATAAGATACTATGGGCTAGTAACTGGAGTGCAGTGGAAATATTTATTCTTGTTTGGAAATCTTCCTTTTATACAGTTGAAAGATGTATCAATAGTACTAAGAAAGATGTGCAATCCTGGAGCTGTCAGGTTTGCAAAGGTGAAAGACCAGGATTCATATATGCTAAGCGATTGAAAACATTATTTTTCTTATGATTAGAGGTAAACAATATAAAATTTATTTAAAGTTTTTTTTTAATGTTTTATTTGAATGGCTAAGTGACAAGAGGGAGAGACACAGTTTGAGAAAGAGAAAAATATTCATCTGCTAATTCACTCCCTAAATGCCCACATCTGAGTCTCCCACATTGGGCCATCATCTGCTTCCTTCCAGACACATTAAAAAGAAGCTGTGTATGAATCACTAAGTAGCTGGACCTGGCACTCTTATATGAGAACCTGTCCATGTTCAAAATTTTATAAAAGAACTTATAAACTCAGGTAAACAAGATATCAGTCTTCTCATTTACAAGCTTACTTTGATGAAATCATGTGTGTTCAGGGTGGTCTGGCCATAAATCTTTGCAGGATTATTTAAAGAAATGCAAGGCTGTACAAATTGAGAAAGGAGAGCTGATATCAGATTGACTTGTAGTGTTATGTTAACTACTCAAGTTGCATTTTCTATTTTGTAGGAAAATTAGTGAAGGCAAATTCATGACACACTAATTGGAAGGAAAAATTATCACTCTGTAATCAAAAATGTAAAATTTAACAAGAGTGATTTTATTAATTGAATATTTTTGACTGAAGTAATATGGATAGATTCACAAGGTAAGGAAAATATGTTGCTTTAATGGATTGTGTGGGTAAGATTCAAATAAATAAAGAAAAAAATGACAAAAGTTGCTTTTCAAGGAAAAATGCTAATCTAATGAATGTTGTTGCCTCAATTGAGTAAACATTTCATGGAAAACAAAGGAAGGCTCATACTGCACATGCTATGCACACCATGTGAACACACACAGATAACAGATTAACTAAACCTTTACATTAGCAATGAACACTCTTTCTCTGTAGAACAAATGATAGCTTTGGGAAGTTAGGGGATTGTAAGACAAGAGCAAGAAAAATTCATATCAAGAAAATTAAGATTTAAAGTGTGGAAACGGAGGCAGGAATTGTGATGCAGCAAGCTAAGTCACCGTCTAGATGCCTGCATCCCATGTGGGAGTGCTTGGGATACAGTCCCATCGTGGCTTCCAGTCCAGCTCCCTGATGACGCACTTGGGAAGAAGCAGCTGAATGCTCCAGTAGTCGAGACAACATCACCCACATTTGAGTCTCATGTTTAGTTCTTTCCCAGCCCTGGCCATTGCAGACATATGGAAAGTGAACCAGAGAGATGTTTCTCTCTCTCTCCCTCTCGCTCTCCTCTCTCTCTTTCTCTGCCTTTCAAATAAACAATAAGTAAATAAACATTAAAAAGAAACTCTGGTGATAAACATGATCCATATGGGCAGGCCTTTGGCTAGAGGTTAGACTGTGGGTTGGAAAGCACACAGCTCACCAGAATGCCTGAGTTCTAGTCCTGACTCTGCTCTGCGTTCCTGCTTTCCACCTATGAGGACTCTGGGAGGCAGCAGTGATGGTTTAAGTGGTTGAGTCCCTCCCACCAGTAGAGGAGACCTGAACTGACTTCAAATTTCTCAACCTTGGCTCAGCTGGCTCTTGCTGGCACCTGGGGAGTAAAACAGCAGATGTGAGTATTGGGCCTGTCTCTATTTCTCTCACTCAATTTTTTTTAAAATCATCATAAACATGTTTTTCTGTGCATGCCTCTCAGTGGGTTTAAAAGTATATACTCACACATTTTAAAAGACTGGGAAAATATTTGCAAGGTATTCGGCAAAAAATGTTAATAACATGTAAAATTTATTTATTGTATATGTTATTTAAGGAGAAACATAGAAAAGTGTTGTGAAGGATTTGGTCCAAGCGCTTAAATAGGTTATAACTGATATAGAAACAAAGGAAGGATTGTCAATCCTTTTAAAATTTGTGTTTGTAGTATTTTCCTATTTTTCTTAAATAAGACTTAACTCTTGTAAGTTTGCATATAGGATACAGTTCTAGTTCATTAAATCGTCTGAGCAAATACTCATGTGGAATTGGATGAATGGGAGAAGGAATTTAGAGTATAGTGAACACATCAGTTTCCCTGAAGAAATGGCTAATCTAGACCCAAACTGGTAAGGCTAACAGTTGAGACCACATTAGTTAACAAATTTAATGTTTTGCAAATGACGTTAAATGGCATTAGGGTTTTGTTCCTGATAGGTGTTTGGTTTTGTTTGTTTTTGATAGGCTCTTGGCAATCCACTAAACTATTTGGTAACAGAGATATGAAAAAAAAATCAATGAAGTGTTTAAAAAGAAATATCACTCTCTTTGATGTTAGAATAGGAAAATACACACTAGCAAGACCAAGTGGGAGCCAAGATCAGCTCTCTGTGGGAGACAACAGAGACCATTATTTTCAGCAAAATTTAGTGTCTCTTACCAATTGAAGCAATTTACCTTGCCAAGGTATGAATCATCTTGTAATTTCTTCAAAATCTACTTTTAATAACACAGCAATGAATGGCATAATAATCTGTGCTTTATTCAAGTTGGAGTGCCTGGATTTTCATACTATATCTGGCAGGCACACCATCATCACAGTTTTATAAAATAATGCTTCACAGTGAACATCCAAAACAGTTACTTCTGCCTTTGCAGATTGCTAGTACTATTCTGTGGTAATTTGGTGAAGGAAGATAAACTCAACTTATGAAGAGAAAGAAAGGAACTGAACCATTTAATCTTCTTACATTAATAATTGCAAGCTATGATAATTCTTTACACTCCATGCGCCCTGTTCTTTCACCTGACTACGCTTAGACAATCCATGAGTATTTCAGTAAAAATGAAGTTTATATTGTAATGGGCTTCTGTTTGGGGACCAACTATGCACTTTCATTTTACCTTTCAATGCGTATTATGCATCTTTCTTATTTAGATTATCAGATGGTTATTTTAGCACAACACACTTGGAATAGTCACGTACATTTTTCCTACCTTATGTCTAGAATATGTTCAGAATCAAGTGCATACTGGGAGCTATTGAAACAATTTCCCATTTCTGTATTTTAATGAGTAAGGATGAAAAATCAAAGTTCTTTTAGGGATTAGGCAGAGTACTGAGTACGTATTGAATTGCACAATCTTAGCAGTTTGCGTGTAAAGTATCAGGCTTATCTTGATATGAAAAATATTTATTTTGTAAAGAACATAAAAATGCTTCCATGCTTATACATGCAAAAATGAAGAGATAACATCTGGTAGAGAGAAAATTATCTACATTCGCTCACATGTTAATATCTACATTAAAGGAAAGTAGGTATTTAAAAGCATATTTCATTTCCACAAACAACATGTGTTAGTGACAAGAATAACATACCAAGGAAATGAGTACCTTTTTGGAAAGTGTAGTTATTGTCACATTCAAGGATTTTATCACAGACAGTGCAGAGGAACAGGAAGCTGAGGTTTGTGCCTCCCTACATCTTTCCACAGAAGGCAGGCAACGGTGTATCTTCTCTCCCAGCTTCATATTCAAGAAATTTTCGATGAAAACGTGAATAATTCTTGTGCTGCTTCTCTTCCATATACGGAGGAACCATGAAGCAGACTTGACACCCCACCCTTTGGGACAGGATTACTTGGGTTTAAATGCATCATTTTGGCCCTTCCTTCAAGAAGACTCCAGAACACTAAATAAAGCTAGAACCTAATGCCTTTTTAAAAATTTCAATGCCTGAAGGAAAGTAGACCAGAAAAACAGTACAGCCTTGGCCAAGTTAAGGTCTATCTCACCAGTGGAGTCTTTTTATAGATAACTTTTCATGATTCACAGATCCATCTAAATATATTCCTTTATAATCTAGGATAGTTACATTCATGAGATTTATTTCCATGACTTCCTTTTACTTGCTTACGTGTGTTCTGACTGAGGAAGTGTGTTCTATATATTTGATGAATAAGTTATTTTGAGAAATTTTGTGTTCTGAAGATTTATTTGTAATACTCAAAGAACAAGTCAAATTCTAAGTTAACCTGAAAATAATGGGAATTTAGTTATTTAAATACAAGATATTGAGAAATATTTAAATCTTTTTAAATTTCCTTACATTCTCATACTACATTCAAACATTGTGTCTATCCACATTAAATGGACAATATAGACTGCATTCATATGGAAATTCTTGCAAGTAAGATAAATAAAATAGTAGAAAACTGTTGTTTTTCATACTTTATTTGAACAATAATTTTTGGAATGATAATATTTCGAAATATGGGAACAGATTTAGACCGTATATTTAATCAAATGTAAGATAAATGGGGAGATTTTACTTTTTGTTTGCATTTTATTTTTATATGAAAACTCACCATTAATTTATAAGGTTATTTTCACCATCCTAAAGAAGCAAAGCCTAAGTGAGTTTCCTCTTTGAAGTGCAAAGTGTTAATTTCAAAGCATTTGTCATTATTTAAATATATACATCCTTCCTAGGAAAGAATGGTAAGTGTATTCAATAATTGTATATTATTCAAATGCTCTGCCAATTACTTTAAATACATGTTTACATGATTTTCTCATAACAATACTAAAGAAGAGGTATAATTTATATTCTATGTATAAAGGACTGAGCTTTGAAAAGTTAGGTCAATTACCTAAGGACAGATAGTTAGGAAGCATCAAATTTTTTTCAAACATGGACATTCTCATATTACAGCATTTTGTTTGAACCCTATCTATAGATGATGGAACTAAAAAAATTTTAAGTATGTTCTTAAGGAAGCAATAAGAAATGTTAAGATTCATAAATAAAGAGAGTAGGGACAGGCTGTTAACCTAGTGGTTAAAAGTCTGGTTAACACAACTGTGTCTCATGTGTGTTCTGTGTCTGGGCTCAATTCCCAGCTCTGCCCCTGACTCCAGATTCCTGCCAGTGTTCACCCTGGGTGACAGCAGGTGATGATTCAAGTAGCTGAGACTCTACCACCCACATGGGAGAACTGAATTGAGTTCTTATCTCCTGGCTTCCACCTGTTGCAGGCATTTGTGGAGTGAACCAATGGATGGAGTTTGTATTTATCTGTGTCTATATTTATATCCACATATCTATCTATATCTACTTCTGCCTTTAAGATAAATAACATTTCTTTTAATTTCATAGCTGAGCTCATGCTGAAAGACTGAAAAATATAGGTATAATAATAAAGAAAGAAATTGAGGGAGAATAATTATATGAGTGTAACATATACTGGGCAAAGTTCTCTTCAGGTTTTTTGTTTTTTTTTTTTTTTTTTTTTTGACAGGCAGAGTGGACAGTGAGAGAGAGAGACAGAGAGAAAGGTCTTCCTTTGCCATTGGTTCACCCTCCAATGGCCGCCGTGGCCGGCGCACTGCGCTGATCCAATGGCAGGAGCCAGGTGCTTCTCCTGGTCTCCCATGGGGTGCAGGGCCCAAGCACTTGGGCCATCCTCCACTGCACTCCCTGGCCACAGCAGAGAGCTGGCCTGGAAGAGGGGCAACCCGGACAGAATCCGGTGCCCCGACCGGGACTAGAACCCGGTGTGCCAGCGCCACAAGGTGGAGGATTAGCCTAGTGAGCCGCGGCTCTGGCTTCTCTTCAGTTTTAATTAGGTCACTGTTGTTACTGAGATGTCCACAGTGGCCCAGAATCCTTGATGGGATAGTTATTCTCAGAAAGCTAACTGTGGAACAAATCCAGTCCATAAACTTGAAGCAGAAAAAAAATGTCCTGTCTAGATAATAAACGTAGAAAAAAAATAAGAAAAGGGAAAAAAATTCCCCCAATGGAATTAATAAATATGACTTTCATGGATTTTGAAAATTTTCTGCTAAAATAAATTTATCTTGTATTTCATTTTCCACAACTTTTTGAAGTATCCTTATATGCAATGTACTAATATGACAATGACAATATCTCACATTTGGAATTGTAGTTCAAAGTTAAATGCAAAATAACATTTCTGAACAACAAATGATCTTAAGAAGTAGCTATCTAAGATTGACTGAAGACAAGGAGGCAATATTCTCCTCTAAGAAGCTGGAAATCCAGTCTACGGCCATACCCAGTCTCATCTGATCTCCAAAGCTTAGCAAGGTCAGGCCTGGTTAGTGCTAGGGTGGGAAAAGATATAAATTTGATCTAGGCTAATCTATTGATGAAATCAGTCTCTGAAAAATTTTCGTTGAAGATGAACTCAATTAAAATGCTTCAGAAACAACACAAAGAAAAATCAATCTTAAGGAATACTCAGTTTAGGACTATAAGTATATACATTGAAAACTATTAATAGCATAAAAAGGAATAATAAATAAGAGAAGATATTAGAAGATTATGAAAGGATAGAATACACATGTTAAAAGTAAGAAATGAATTTTTCAGATTACAAGTTATAATAAGAGAAATTAAAATATTAATATAGGAGCATTTCTGTATGGAGAATATATTTAATAAAGATAAAATGTTCAATTGACTAACAAGAAATAAAATTTATAAATTGATATGCATAAGTTAAAAATAAAAATTAAAAAATAGAATTGTGAAATAAAAATGCACCACCTTGGAGATTTTTATTTCTGCTGTCAGTAATGAAAGGGAACTCATAGGATTTTCAAGGAGTGATCATTTACAAAATGAAATAAATTATGTGATTTGGTCTCTAGCTCAATAAAACCTCTCAATTTTCAAATATTAAAATCACTTAACTAGAATTTATTTTCAGCCATGGTAAGGAGAAAATGGGGAAATACTATCTAAGATGGGATCTTCAATCTACATAAGAAAATGAAAAGTGACATAAAAATTTGTGAGCCGCTAAGAATACTTTTTCTCTCACTTCTAATTAAAAAAATTGACCCTTTAAAGTAAAAACATTGACTTTTCAAAGATTTGTTTCAGTCAAAGAAGAGTACAGAGAGAGGGAGAGACACAGAGAGTTATCTTCCATCCCCTCGTTCACTTCCGACCTGCCAGAAACTGCTGCGCCTGGGCCAGGTTGACTCCAGGAGCCCTCAATGCCATGCAGGTCTCCTCTGTGGGTGGCAGGGAGCTGAGCCTTGGGCTAACATCTGCTGTCTCTCCAAAGACATAGGAGTAAAATATCTTAAACAGTCGACACGAGTATAATATGTATGTACTTTAAAAAACTGATTTAAGTTATTTAAATTTCATATATTTCACATATACAGATTTAGGAACATAGTAGGACTTCCCACCAACATGCCAACGCATCCTCCCTTCCCTCTCAGATTCCCATTCTTAATTTTTTAAAATGATCTATTTTCAGTATACTTACAGTTAACCCTACTCTAAATAGGGGAGTTCAACAAATAGCCCTGACTGTTAATGAACAACTTAATACATTATCCCTCTTAGTAGATTTTTTTTTGTCTGTTCTACTTAATATGACTGGTTTAATTCTGTAATTAATACACAGTTATTCTTAAGTGTTGAAATTTAACTGAAATGTGATCCCTGTTAAACATAAGAGTGGGAATAAGAGAGGGAAGAGATGTACAATTTGGGACATGCTCAAGCTGACTTGCCCCAAATGGTAGAGTTAGAAACATACCAGGGGACTCCAATTCAATCCCATCAAGGTGGCATGTACCAATGCCATCTCACTAGTCCCAGTGATCAATTTCTGTTCACAATTGATCATAATGAAAGTTCTAAGAGTCAAAGGGAGCACATAAACAAGTCTAGTACCTGCTAATACTAACTGATAGAATAAATAAAGGGGAGAGTGATCCAACATGGGAAGTGAGATACTCAGCAGACTCATAGAATGGCGGATGTCCTAAACAGCACTGTGGCCTCAGAATCAGCCCTAAAGGCATTCCGATCTGGCTGAAAAGCCCATGAGAGTATTTCAGGCATGGAAAGCCAAGACACTCTGGCAAAAAAAAAAAAAAAACCACCTAAATGAAAGATCTCTGTGAGTGAGATCCCAGTGGAAAGAACAGGTCTTCAAAGAAGGAGGTACCTTTCTCTGAAGGGAAGAGAGAACCTCCACTTTGACTATGACCTTGTCTAAACAAGATAAGAGTCGGAGAACTCAAGGGGCTTCCATAGCCTTGCAAACTCATGACTGGTGCATAGGGAGATTACTGATGCCATAAACAGGAGTGTCAATTTGTAAAGTCAACAACAGGAGTCACTGTGCACTTACTCCTCATGTAGGATCTCTGTCCTTAATGTGCTGTACATTGAGACTTAATGCTATAACGAGTACTCAAACAGTATATTTCACTTTGTGTTTCTATGGGGGTGCAAACTGTTGAAATCTTTACTTAATGCATACTAAACTGATCTTATGTAAAAAAGAAAAAAGAAGAAGAAGAAGAAATTATCAATTCCCAACTTGACTCTCACTGGGATTAAACATGACAATAGGTCTTATCTGATTTCATCATCATTTAAAAAATCATCTATTATTTTTCACTTTATGTTTCTGTGTGGTAGCAAACTGTTGAAATATTTACTTAATGTATGCTAAACTGATCTTCTGTATATAAAGAGAATCAAAAATGAATCCTCATGTGAATGGAAGGGGAGAGGGAGTGGGAGTGGGGAGGGTTGCGGGTGGGAGGGACGTTATGGGGGGGAAGCCATTGTAATCCATAAGCCGTACTTTGGAAATTTATATTCATTAAATAAAAGTTAAAAAAAAAAGAAGGAACCTGAAATCAAGAGCAAAGCTGGGAAAAAAAAAAAGAGAAGGAAAACAAACCAAAATAAAACAAAACAAAACATTTAGAAGAGACAAGGGCTATAAAAAATCTTCTATTCTCAAAATATCTATTTCACTCCAGTACATTACTTTTTAGGTATTCTATTAGTTACAATGGATCAGGAAAAACACATGATATCCGTCTTTTGGAGACTGGCTTACTTCACTAAGTACAATGGTTTCCAGTTGTGACCATCATATTGCAAAAGACAGGCTTTCATTTTTTTCTTCACTTAAGTAGTACTCCATAGGGTATATATACCATATTTCTTTATCCAGTTAACAGTTGATGGACATCTGGATTGATTCCATATCTTAGCTATTGTGAATTGTGCTGCAGTGAACATGGGGGTACAGATAACTCTTTCACATACTGATTTCTTTTGGTTTGGGTAAATTCCCAGGAGTGGGATGGCTGGGTCCTATGACAGGTCTATATTCAGATTTCTGAGGTAGCTCCACACTGTCTTCCACAGTGGTTGCACAGTTTATATTCCCATCAGCAGTGGATCAGGGTACATTTTTCCCCACATCCTTGACAGCATTTGTCATTTGCTGATTTCTGTATGTGAGCCATTCTAACTGGAGTGACGAGAAACCTCATTATGGTTTCGATTTGCATTTTCCTGATGGTTAGTGATCCTGAGGATTTTCGCAAGTATCTGTTGGCCATTTTAATGTCCTCTCTTTAAAAATACCTATTTAAGTCCTTTGCCCACTTCTTAACTGGATTGTTTGGTAGTTGTTGAGTTTCTTGAGCTCCTTTAAAAAAAAAAAAAAGATTTATTTATTTATTTGAAAGTCAGAGTTACACAGAGAGAGGAGAGGCAGAGAGCGAAGAGAGGTCTTCCATCCACTGGTTCACTCCCCAGTTGGCCACAATGGCCGGAGCTGTGCTGATCCGAAGCCAGGAGCCAGGAGCCTCTTCCAGGTCTCCCACACGGGTGCAGGGGCCCGAGGACTTGGGCCACCTTCCACTGCTTTCCCAGGCCATAGCAGAGAGCTGGATCAGAAGTGAAGCATCTGGGACTTGAATCGGCACCCACCTGGGACGCTGGCGCTTCAGGCCAGGGCATTAACCCGCTGCACCACAGTGTTAGCCCCAAGTTTCTTGAGCTCTTTATAGATTCTGGATGTTAATCCTTTATCAGTTGCAGAGTTTCCAAATATTTTCTCCTATTTTGTCAGTTTCCTCTTCACTTTTCTGACTGTTTATTTTGCAGTGCAAAACCTCAGTTTGGTGTAATCCCATTTTTCAATTCTGGATTTGATTGCCTGTGCTTCTGGGGTCTTTTCCAAGAAGCCTTTGCCTATGCCAATGGCTTGAAGAGTTTCCCCAATGTTCTCTAGGAATTCGATGGTATCAGGTCATAGATTTAAGTCTTTGATCCATGTTGAGTGGATTTTTGTGTAAGGTGTAAGGTAGGGGTCTTCTACTTCTGCATGCAGAGATCCAGTTTTCTCAGCACCGCTTGTTGAAGAGCCAGTCCTTGCTGCAGGGACTGATTTTAGCTCCTTTGTCAAAGATTTGCTGGTTGTAGATGCATGGATTGATTTCTGGAGTTTCTGTTCTGTTCCATTTGTCTACATGTCTATTTCTGTTACATTAACAGGCTGTTTGATTATAACTGCCCTGGAGTATGCCTTGAAATCTGGTATTGTGATGCCTCCAGCTTTATTTTTGTTGTATAAGATTGCTTTAGCTATTCAGGGTCAAAAATGAAATAATTTAAAAACACTCAAAAAATATCCGAAGAAAAGAGGAATAGAAAAAACGGTACAAGAGAAAACAAGTCATAGAATGAAGGATTTAAGCCCAATCCTATCAGTAATTACTTTAATTGCAAATTATCTGAGTATTCCAATTAAAATAGACAGACCAGGTAAAATAAAGAAGTAATTTTCAACTCTATATTACATACAAGATACATATTGGTTAAAAGTCAGTAAACAGGAGAAGATAGGATATATGAATCTCACTGAAAGAAAGCTAGGGTAGTTGTATTAATGTAAAGTTGAATTCAGAAACATAAAAGTTACCATGGATAAAGAAATATATTTAATAACAATATAGAGATAAATTGATTGAGATAATATAATGCTAAATGTTTATGTATCCAGTAAATAATACTCAACCAACAAGAAGCGAGTGATGGAGCATGAGTGACAGTACTGAGAGAGGGTATTGAAGTACTCAACAGCACTGCCCACCGTTGTCATAACTGATATGTGTAGAGGAATCTGCTAATCCCATTCCTTTGAAATTTACAGAAACTTCTGCCCAAACCTTTTTCCAAATGCTTAAACAAGCCTCAATATATTTAAAGGGTTGAAGTCATATGAAGTATATCCTTTGATCCCTACAGAATTGAACAAGAACTGATAATAGTGAATTGAAAAGTTTTTTTTTTTCTTTATTAAGTGAAAATGTGTATATAAAACTGAGAAATGTATGGTAGAAATTTCCAGTGAAATTATAAAGGAACCTGAGGATGTTTTTGGTAAAGAACATTTTTGTTACTGTGAGTTAGACTTTGCACTTCATTTATTACCACTGAGATTTTATTTATTTTTCAAAGCACTGTAGTCATGTAAAATCTTTATAATAAATGTCCATAAATACATTATAAGTAAAGGAAGATCAGTACATCTGGTTTCATGGAGCTCTATCTTGATAGGAACGTGGAAAAATAGAAGTAATTTTAGAACTACTTTCCTTGGCTTTCTCAAAATAATAAACTTCACCAAGTTCTTCTGTACATCCATTAGATAAAAGTAATGGAGAATTTTATTAGGTCACGATGTTAGGCACAATAGTGATTCTCCAAAAATGCTGCTCTCTGTTTCTTGTAGCTTTTTTTTTTTAAGTTTTATTTATTTGAAAGTCAGAGAGAGAAAGAGAGAGAGAGAAAGATCTTCCATCCGCTAGTTCACTCCCCAGATGACCAGAAGGGATGAAGTTGGGCCAGGCTGAATCCAGGATCTAGGTGCTTCTGGGTCTCCTATATGGATGCAGAGGCCCAAGTACTTGGGCCATTTCTTGCTGCTTTTTCCAGACTGTTAGCAGGGAGCTGGACCAGAAGTAGAACAGCCAGGACTGGAACCAGCACCATGTGGGACACCAACATTGCTAGGAGGCGGTTTTACCCGATATGCCACAATTCCAGCCAGTTTCTTGAAACTTACTGTGCACATATATTACATGGTGAGATGGGAGTAAAATACAGATATTGAGATCAGGGCACTGCACTAGATTATTCAGTGGGGACAACTTAATCACAAGGTAGCCGGCCTTGGCAATAACTTCTTTTCAGCCCAATGAAACACATTATGGACTTCTGAATTGATTTAATGTCTGTTTGTAGTAATTCCTTTAACAGCACTAGGAAACTATTTGCATTCAGAACCAGGAATTACTTGGTTTATAAAATAATATTTTAAGGTCTTCGGGCAGAGACATCCTCCACTCCATTGAGCCGCGGCACCAGCCCATCAGTATCTTCAATTAAAAACAAATAACAAACAATTTTTAAAAACAGAAATTTACGCTTCTTACTAAGCAACAATAAATTCTCCACACTCCACTGTCTAACTTCATTGTGTTTGTTCTAAATATTTCACCGAAAATGCTTAAATATATAGTTTTATACAGATAAAATATATTTAATTTTTCTAAAATAGTTAGCACAGTCTTACAGCAGGATGAAAATAAATAAAATGTGTATTCATTTTTTGAGAAATATAATATCTGAATGATTTTGGTTACAATTCATATTAAGACTTGGTTACTAGGCCGGCGCCGCGGCTCACTAGGCTAATCCTCCACCTTGCGGCGCTGGCACACCGGGTTCTAGTCCCGGTCGGGGCACCGGATTCTGTCCGGGTTGCCCCTCTTCCAGGCCAGCTCTCTGCTGTGGCCAGGGAGTGCAGTGGAGGATGGCCCAAGTGCTTGGGCCCTGCACCCCATGGGAGACCAGGAGAAGCACCTGGCTCCTGCCATCGGATCAGCGCAGTGCGCCGGCTGCGGCGGCCATTGGAGGGTGAACCAATGGCAAAAAGGAAGACCTTTCTCTCTGTCTCTCTCTCTCACTGTCAACTCTGCCTGCCAAAAATATTTTTTTAAAAATTTAAAAAATAAAAATAATAAAAAATAAAAAAGACTTGGTTACTAAAATGTTTTATTAGTTATTGTAAAAAGTCTGGTGACAGTTTTACCACCCAATAATTTGTGATAATTATGTCTCCCAAATGCCTATTGTGTTGTAACTTAATTGTATATCCTCCATCTATCTGTCTGTCTGTCTGTCTATCTATCTATCTATCTATTCTCCATCAATCCAGAGAATTTGGTCTCTGTGTGGCACTAGCTCTATTACTATTGAAACAGACATTGAACATTATACCAATACAGATATCAGGTGGATCACATTAACATTACCTCAATTCTAATAGAATATACTAAGATTTATATAGATATATAGACAGTAGTGTAGAAAGATAAAGATACAGAAGGATAGATAGATAGATGATTGATAGATGGATAGATAGATAGATAGATAGATAGAGGCAGATGACAGATAGGATAGGTAGAAAGTGGATAATGTATTTTATTTATAAAACATCCAGAGCTGCGAGCATTACTCATTTTGGCATGATGATACAATTTCTCAGAAAAGCAATCTTCAGATATTCATCACTGGAATTCTCTAATCTGGCTTTCCAAATGCCTTCCTCCTTTGAGGACTGTTGTTAGGTATAGCTGTATTGATGCAGCAGATATCAGCCATGGTCGTGGGTGTTTGTTGAGCATTCTGCAAGACTTGAGACAGTAATGGTGAGCATACCTTCCTTCAGAAATTTTACATTCTGTTTTGTATGTGGACCTGAATTTGGAAATACTAGGCTTGGGAAATAGCAATCAGCTGAAGAACAGAACCCAACAGTGCTCCTGCTAAAGTTTCAAAATAAAGAATATAGTTCTGAGAGTGACAGTCACCTAAAAGGAACCACATCACTGAATGTCATTGTTCACAACACAGGTAAATAACTCATCAATTGTGTCCCTTCTAGGAAAACACAAAATCCATAAAGCCCAACCGGAATTCTGTGAATCAAATAAGCAGGGAATTGCATCAAGCTAAAACTCTGTTAGGCATACTTATTTGTTTTTCTGCTCAGCATATTTTTCTATTATTTCCCTGTTGCAAAAAAAAAAAAAGTTTCATAATGATTATACTGATTGTTTTCCTTCAGAGTAAGATATTGAACTGGAAACATTCTCACAACCCATTCTTGTTCTAAATCGCTGTTGACATTTATGTACTTGGCATATGTAATTGCTGTAATCTCTTTCTGGACCTCCTAAATGCCCTGCTGGACTTAACTGAATTTAAAACACAATGACTTCAAATGCCGCTGTGATTCTTAAAAGGTTTACATTGACACTGTTAGTGTCTGACACAATATTTCCAGTAGGATATGTATTTCATCAAATATACTTGACAGTGCTATTTTTGAGACATACTGTCTGATGAAAAGGATGGTTACTGCCATCTAATTTTAAAAATAATAACTATATTGATATATGTGTAATGTAATTTTAACTTTTTATCTATTTTACTATTCCATTAGAATTTCTATTCTCATTCTAAAATGATTTTTGATTGAACTGACAATAGAAGAAATCCAAATCAATTGTTATTTTGCTATTTTGAGTATATTTAATAGCTTTTTGCTGGTAAATAAGTTTGCAGGCTGTAAAAGTTATATTTTGTTTCCAGATGTTTTTAAGGTGATCAATTTTTATTTTTAGTGTGGTCAACATTTCCAATACCTTCCTAAATATACAAATCACAGACTTCTAAATATTAGAAAGAAAGAAAGTATATGGTCTCATTTATGAACTAAGATTAAATTAGTAAGAATTGTTATATAGATAAAAATGTGTAGGTTTCTTTTCATAACTAGAAATATTTAATTATCATAGAAAAGAGAGTGCTTCCTCAATAATTTGATAGCAAAAGGAAGTGACTGGGACACTTGTCAGTTTTCTTCAGCACAAAGTTCTGTGCAGTTCCTCTCTTACCAGCCCTACTGCTTAGACTGCCACCTCCTCTGGCTGGAGCACAAATCCAAAGTTGTTGATTTTATATCTTTTCTACCAACAAGCTTAGTGTATTTGTTTCGCATATTTTAGGAAAAAAATCGAAGAATAACATTTTGTGACTTGTAAAAAGTTATGTGAAAGTCATGTTAGAATCCATAAATTAGGTTTTACTGGAACATATCCATACTTACTCACCTGTGTGTTGTCTGTGACTATGATTGGGCTTCAGAGTTAGGGGTGAGTACCTGTAATAGAGAATATGCGGCTTGCAAATCTGAAGTGTTTACTCCTACACTTGCATCAAAAGGTTGTTAAATCCTAGACAGGAGTAAGAATCGGACTTTGCCCTCTGAGTTCTATTTGGTTTGCAAAATAGAATCAAACTTGAACAAGCCAAAGTTGGAATTTTTTGGAGGATACAGGCAGGACTCACAAAATAAAGATAAGAGAATTGGGCTGTGATTTGGTGAGTTACTGGGATCTCAGTTTACATATCCATTTTAATATTCTTTCAACTCCCATTCATCTACTTCAGTCATGTACTGTATTTAAAAGAAACGCATGTGTTTCTTCAGGCAACAGAAGATTTTATGCACACACACACACACACACAGAGACGGCACTTTAAAAACTTGTGGAATAAGGAGCTTTAATATTAATTTATGTTGCTGCAAAAAAATCTGAAATCTATGCAAAAGTTAATATATATGACAAAGATATCAAGTTATTTTGAGATGCCTTCAACTCTAAACAGATAAAATTATGAATACTTAAAGTACACTTGATCAAACCAGAAACATATCATATTAGAAAATAAACTAAATAATTGGGAAGAAATCATGGCAGAATTAATAATAGTGTATAGTACTAGTATCTTATTGTGCAAATATTTCCAAATATTTCTCACTCACTATCTCATCTAACTTTTACAGTAATCTATGTGATAAATACTAATGAGACTACTGTTTTACACATAGGAGTCCTCAGACCTACAGGCATTAAATAAGTTGATCAAGGCCATACAACTTCCAAAGACAGAGCAAGTTTCTAACCTAACAGCCTGACCTAAAATGCTACTTGTTTGAAACTTAGCAAACTTAATGTTATATGTAAGCAATAACAACATTATTTAAAATTAGGTATGTATTTTGTGAATTGCTTGCTTTAACTCTATTTTTTAAATATTTTAAATGCTTTTTTCACATTAAATAAAACTTAGGTCTTCTTCAAATTTTATTTGCTAATGATTTCCTTCAATTAAGGAATTTCATGCAATTCTCTTCAAGAAATGTTTTAGTACATTATATTTTCAGGGTTATAGCAAATGCTTGATAATTACTGCAATACAATTCTCATCAATCATCATGTTTGTGTAATATTAATACAAACAGAACAGATTCCGTGTAGTTCATAGATACAATTCTAAGAATATAATGACAGTTCTCTTAATTTCATTCCAATGTGTTAACATCTCCCTTAACTAACTTCGTCTCAGCAAAACTTCAGAGTTTGGCATATTTTGACTGAAAGATATGTGGGTTTAGTAAAGGAATTAGCTGCCTCTGGAAAAGTATGATTAACTATTAAGAAGATGTACGCAAACGATGTTTATAACTTAACCACGGTTTTGCTTACTCTTAATAAGCCATGCATGTATATTCATACACAGAATAAGATATATTTATTTTAATATTTTATGTAGTATTTCCCAACATTGTTTTATTCAGTATCTAATGCTTCTTACAAAGCAAGTAAGAAGAAAATGTGTTCCATATCCTGTTGTACATTCTCAAAAGCAGAAAGATAAATTACTTTCCATGGATCTTTGCATGTATGAAAACTTTACCAAGAATACATATAATATTCATGGAAGTGTTTACTAAACTTCTATGTGCCAGTGGACTTTAGTATTTAAAACAAAATAAAGTTGTTTTCTTCTCCTACACAAAAGGGATTCACCAAAAATATAATACTGGTGTAGAAAGTAGTGTTGTATGTGTTGTTTTAGTATCTCTTGCCCAGTGCAAGATATCCTTTCTGATTTATGGTAGGCTTAATGAGCAGAGCCCAGAGCGATAGCACGTGCTATAGAGCAGCAACTTTCACAAATTTGGTCTACAGCTCACAGTAAGAAATATGTTTTATATTGTGACCCAGAACACACACCATTTTAAATATGCATATGTAAAAATTGAGACCTTATTACGTGTGATATATTCTAATTTCAAATTTATGTTCTGTCACACAGTTCTTTTTCTACCCTAGACTAATGACTTTCTAATGCTATTGAGACCAACAAAGAAATTTCAAACTTAACTTGAAAAAACATTATTCAAAGACCATATATTTAGATGTCAAGGTGTTTTAACATCACTGCCTCTAGCATGATTTCTTATTTAGTTAGTTTATCATCTAATCTGAGAAGTTAAAGTTTGAAGAAGACAGAGCACTACACAGTACTTACTACTTGTAGAGAGACTGTCGTCTGTACAGTGTTCTAGACCAGTGTGATTGTGGTGTCTGATAGGCAATTTATTTCGCCGGTAGAGATGAGACTTGACCCAGTCTCCCTGAAATGTTGCAAAGCCCTAAGAGTGACATTTTTCAGCTGTAGAATTTTGGGCATAGCTCATCTATAAAGAAGATAAAACTTAGAAAATCTGTTACTCCCATTCAACTTTGAGGAATACAAATTTTAATAAGAAATGAAATTCTACAGTCGAAAATGAGGGGGAGTGATGGGAGAAGTATATTGCTAATTTATTAGACCTGTCACTTACATTTCCATTCCCACTATGACATCGTTTTAAGTGTCAGAGGAGCAGGAGGATGAAAGACTTCTGAAGCAGTATCAAAGAAAATAAGTTCTTTGACACAGAATTCAGGTATCTGAATTTCAGATTTTTTCAAGTTTCACTTCAGTACTAATTCATATTATACCACAGTTTGTGAAATATGCTTGCATGTTTGGGGAAATAACTTTAATTACAAAAACATTTCTGATTCACTCATTGAATAGAAAAATGGTCTAACAACAAAGGAGACAGATCATTTTAATGCTTAACATAAAAATCCTTAAAATATGAATCTTAAATTGAAAGTGAAATTCCCTATATCAGTTAAGATATGTGTTTGTGAAATCTGGACATAATATATTTCAATAAAATATGTGTTATTTAGAAAAATATCTTAATTTCATACATATATACTTGTTCTGTCACATTGCTTATGCATACTTATCTGAATTTTATTTTTTACAAAACAGAATGGCAATAGATCCCCAAATTTAACAGCTATGGTAAAGAAAAAGGAATGCTAATTATTCTGACTAGATTAATACATGCTGTAACCCATGTATTGAAGTATCACAGGGTACTCCATAAATACAAGCAATTATTTCATCTCAATCAAAACAGAAGAACCAATGACAGTATAGTTTATCTTCTATGTTAAATGTTACTTTAAGACGTAAAAATTCTTATTAGTGATACATTCCTAAAAATTCCTTGTTAAAGTTATTTTCACATAGTTGATATTTTCATTGTCAATATAAATGTTATTTTTATTTCTACATTGAAATACTGATTGTATCAGAGAAAATTATTATTTTTGCATATTTTCCATATCAGTTTTAACTCTTAAATGTTTTTGTGCAACATATGAATTCATATTATGAAAAATCTTCTTACCAGTATTATAAAATTTCATTCATTCAGAATTTCTTTATCAAATGTTTGCCTCTTGATCTATCAACGTTTTTTTTCCACTATAATAATACATATGAAGAACTTCTTAATTTTTTTATAGAAAGATATGGCAATGAATTCGTTCATTCTTTGTCAATCTGAAAAGTTTGTATATCTCTCTTCACTTATGAAGAATCATTTTGCATAGAACATTACGTCATTATCCATTTTCTTCTTATTTTCTTGATTTTGACAGAAATGTTACAATTCTTATGCTTGTGCTTAAATATTCCTCCAACCCCAGCATGTTACCTCTGGTATTCTGCAATTGGAATATGGTGTGTGATTGTGTCTTTTTTTTTTTTTTTTTAAGATTTTTTTTTATTTGTTTATTTTACAGGTAGAGTTACAGACAGTGAGAGAGAGAGAGAGAGAGAGAGGGAGAGAGAAAGGTCTCCCTTCCGTTGGTTCACTCCACAAATGGCCGCTATGGCCAGCGCTGCGCCGATCCAAAGCCAGGAGCCAGGAGCTTCCTCCTGGTCTCCCATGTGGGTACAGGGGCCCAAAGCACTTGAGCCATCCTCCACTGCCTTACTGGGCCACAGCAGAGAGCTGGACTGGAAGAGGAGCAACCGGAACTAGAACCTGGCTCCCATACGGGATGCAGGCGCCGCAGGCAGAGGATTAACCAAGTGAGCCACGGCGACCCGCCCCCCTTGGTTGTGCCTTAACTTTAAATTCTGTTCATCTCCCAAATTCATATGTCAAAGCTTTAGCCTCAATATTTCAATATTAGTTTATTTTGAATGAGAATCTTTTTAGAGAGGATCAATTTTAAATTAGATCACTTGAGCTGGTTTTAATCCAATATCATGGGAACCCTAAGAAGGGGAAATTTGAACACAGGTATCAATAAAAGGAAAATGATGGGAGGATCCAGGGAGAAGGAAGTCATTGATAAGCTAAGGAGAGAGTCTGGGAACAAATTCTTCCATTATGGTTCTCAAGGGAATGGATCTGCCAGTGTTGATTCCAAGCTTCTAGATTTCATGACTGTGAGAAAGTAAATTCCTGTTGTTTAAGCACCAGACTGTGGCACTTTCCTATGTCAACTCCAGCAAACTATCAAGTAAGCCTGGAGAATATGTTGGGAGTTCTGTTTGCTTGGTTCATTTTACAATTTATCCCATCTATTTTAGGCACAGTTTCCTGTACCTATCTTTAATTTTGGAAAAAATAATTACCAGTGATTATTTCTAATATGAGTTCTGATTCCTACTCTTCTCTTTGTGAAATTTCATTTACACATAAACGAGTTATACCTTTTGTAATTGCTTCATAGTTCTTAGAGGTTCTATTCAGATTTCTTTCTTTCTTCCTTCCTTTCTCTCTCTCTCTCTTTCTTTCTTTCTTTCTTTTTTTCTTTCTTCTTCTCTTTTTTAACCATACACATTTTTGTGCATTTATTTTATCTTGGGAACTTTTATTTTGATGTTCACTGAATCTAACCTCAGCTGAGTTCTTACCATATTGATTGTAGCTATTTCCTATTTAATTCAAAGTTGTGTCTATTCTCTTGAGTCTGATTCTGAAGTGTGGTATGTCTCTCCTCTTTATTGTATCATTATTATTATTGTTAATTTTGCCTTGCCTTTTGTCAAGCCTGTAATTTCTTATTGAAATTAGACACGCATCTGGTAAAAGCAATGTGAATAGTTTGGTCTTGGGGTAAGGTAAGTTAGCCATCAGTTGGTTTGTGTTTAATTTTTCCTATAGCTAAGTGTCAAAGTCTCCCCTTTTAACTGTGGGCTACACTAGGTACTCTTTCTTGGCAAGAGTGACATATTACTGATGTTTCCACGATAACAATTGTTATTGTACTGGGGCCCTGTTTGAATGATGGTAGGGAATAAGGGAATGTTTACTTGATGATATCATCCACTTAAAACACAGTTGGTAGTGGGACTGTGTTTGGTGCTGTAATCTCCAATTATTTCACAAATATTGTTTGTGGGTGTCCCTTTGAGTTAGTTGACCCATGGATTCCAAGAGAGACACAGAATAGGGCCTTGCTTTAGTTTCTCTTTTCTTATTTTTAAAGTTTTCTGATTTTCCTCTCAATATGGTTATATATAGTATTTACAAAATCACTCTCAAATTCTATGTGCATTATTGTAACTTTAACTTTGCTGGACGCCTCATGGATGACTTGTATGTATGTGTTTGAAAACAGTATACACTCCCATGAACTCCAATGCAAATCCCAGGTCTTCTGGTTACTATACTTGAATTTCAGTGAATTCAAATCAAAATGAAACACAATCAGGAGATTAATGATCCTTCAGGATAAATGTTCTCTTTCTACTCACAACTGCCTATTTACTCTCAGGTGTTTATACTCTTTGTATGTTTGGATTAGTTTTTCAGTCCTCACAAATCACTTGTTTTCTCTGCAATAGTTACACCAACCCCTGAACTTTGTCCTCAGTGAGGAAGAAGTGTAAATTCACCTATTGGCTTTCTTTGTTAGTAGTGTTTTTCCTTTTGATCTCTGCCCCTGAAGGAGGTACTGAATTATCAACCCTGGAAGAGAAAAAAGGGATCCGAGGCAAAGGGGCAACTTGGCTAAACATCTCAGTCTTTGTAGCTTGAATCCTGCTTTAGAGCAAGTTTTAACATCCCCAGGGATTCCAATTATAGGGCAGGAATTTAAAAAAAAAAAAAAAAACATTTATTCAAGTGAACAGAAAAGAGCCCATTCAGGGGTGTCAGGGATCATAAAAAGCATGTAGCCAAAAGTAAATAATGCACCAAGCGCTAGGTACCAAGGATGCTAATTTTCAACACTGTTGTCCTTGACCTAGCTGAAACTGAGTGAAAAGCTTTGCTCTAATGCCGACCAGAGCAGAATAATGCCTCTAAAGTAATTTCAAAGTGAAAAGAAGAAAGCAATAAGCACAGTGGTTGGTAGATTGGAGACTGTGAGAATAGATGCTCAAAGGAAAGCCTTCTTATCCAAATGAAGAGAAATGAGAGGAGGGCACTGCAGACAGATTCACCCTTGTGCAGCCAGATCTGTTTGGACTCAGCTCATTTTCCCCATCACTGAGAAGGGGCAGCTGTGCCATCCATCATAGTCAGATCATTTTTTAGTCTGTTAAATAGACAACTTGTCAGGTGGGCAACTAAATGTATGCTATGCTCCACCAATGTCACTTAGGAATAGAATCAACACTCTGAGTGTGACTTTCACAATACAACATTTCATTACTAAGACGGTCGCAGTTCCAAATAAAACTCCGAGGGCAATTTCCCAACCGCTGTTCAGTGAAGTCAACGTCAGTTGAACTTTAGCAGAATGGAAAATGTTACTTCAACAAAAAGTCAACCTGATGCAAGCAGTGTCCCTATTAGCTTATTTATTGACACAGAATTTGTAGAAGGTAATTTGCATTGCTCAAAGAGGGTCAGGATTAAATCCTTACTTTAAACTTAAAACTAAGGATCTAAACAATAAAACTATGCCTTAAAATCAAATGGATTTTCGAATCAGTATCAAGTGCAAACCATGCCATTTTTGCATTGTATTCCTAGGAAAAGTTTAAATTAAAGCAGTTTTTGCTCCTTTGAAATGTCTTCAGGAATGGCAATTTGATTTTAGCACCAATTTTAGGAGTAGAATATTTTCTACATTGCAGTTCTTGGTGAGGCTGTTCAAAACTTCCTCAAATAACCTTCCTTGAATGAATAGATCATATCATGTAGCTTTTGCCCATACTTCGCAGTTTTGGGAAATTATAAATATTTCAAGAACTTCTTGATTTCTTTAGTGAAAAAAATGACAGTGTAGTAGTGAATATTGCATTAAAATATATTTGTCTGCTGAGAAGATATTATGAGATTAAGAATCTTCCAAGGAAACTCTCAGGTATCAGTAAGACATCCACTATCATTTTTAAAATGATGGGTTACTAACGCTAACATATCAGTTAACTAAATAGTAGTGATGATAATATAAGATATTTAATACTTAACTGCTCCATCAACTGATATGGCAATATGTGTTATGTTAAAAATTCAAATTCATTTAAATATCTGAGCAGCGGATTTGGTTGTAATGTGGATGAGTCTAACATAAACAATATATTTAGGTCTCTTGATCTCCGTATCACTGTTGTTCTCTTTTTACTCACTTTCCAGGAAGAATGATAGATGAGAGGCATTTACAGAAAATAATGTAACTAACATACACCCCCACCAGAACAGAATGTTCTGACTATATATTCATTCTTCTATTTATACAAGGGTTACAAAAGGTTCATTAAAAATGGAATTGAAATACAAGTTTGGGCACAAAAATTTCTTGAAATCTAATGTAGAGCTTTTTGCATAAAATTTTTCTGAAAACTTAATTACTTGAGACACACACACACAGCAACAGAAAGTCAGAGATACGGATAGACAGAGCATTCATTTGCTGGTTCACTTCCCAAATGACAGGACAGCCATAGGTGGGCCAAAGCCAAAGCCAAACCCAAGGCCAGGAACTCAATCTGGGTCTGTTAATCTGAGTGATAGGGATCCAGTTACTTGAGCCATCACCATTTGTCTTCTTGTGTCTACGTTTGCAGTAAACCAAACTTGACAGTGGTGCTGGGACTTGAACCCAGGCACTCTGTTGTGAGATACAGGTCCCTAACCAAATTCGGAAGTGCACTCAGCCAAATACTTCCTCTTTCATGAACTTTTTGAAGGACTCTTATATTTACCTCTCTCTTATATATGAATGTTTAAAACCAAGTGTTTCCTTTTCTGCAGTTATTTTGCAGCTAATTTTAGAACCACTGTTTACATTAAAAAGTACCTATGGTACTAAGTTGCTTAATGTTTATTGCTTAGTGTGCTCTAATTCTTATTTCTCATTTATAATCATGTATAGTCAGAAAGGAGAGACACGTTTGAGTTTACACAGAATCATCTTCTTTGATATGTTGAAGAACATGGAATTTTTAATCCAATCCTGAGTTGAGTGTCATACGTTAGTTTTCGTTTCTTTTTCTTTTTTTTTTTTTTGACAGGCAGAGTGGACAGTGAGAGAGAGAGAGAGAGAGAGAGAGAAAGGTCTTCCTTTTCTGTTGGTTCACGCTCCAATGGCCGCCGTGGCCGGCGCACCGCGCTGATCCGATGGCAGGAGCCAGGTGCTTCTCCTGGTCTCCCATGGGGTGCAGGGCCCAAGCACTTGGGCCATCCTCCACTGCACTACCGGGCCACAGCAGAGAGCTGGCCTGGAAGAGGGGCAACCGGGACAGAATCCGGCGCCCCGACCGGGACTAGAACCCGGTGTGCCGGCGCCGCAAGGCGGAGGATTAGCCTAGTGAGCCGTGGCGCTGGCCCATACATTAGTTCTTGAAGTCTGTGCTAGGCCTGAATGTTTGTGTCCAGCCATTTTCAGTATATTGAAATGCTCACCAGTGAGATGATTCTGTTAGGCGGAGATTTGGGAGCTGGTGAGATCTCATGAATAGGATCAGTGATCTTGAAACTGAAATTTAGGGAGGCATCCTCCCTTCTGCCAGAGAGGAGACAGAGAGAAGATGCATTTATAGGGACACAGGTCCTCACCCAACCCTGAATTTACTACACCACCATCCCTCACCCTGCAGGCTCCGTTGTGTGCCATTTACAACCCACCCAGTTTACAGCAGCCAAAATGGACTAAAAGAGCTCTGTGGAATGTTCTATTAATAAATAATGGTTTAATTTTTATCATCAGCCCAAGCTTTCATAATATTGTAATATTTATTTTTTCTTCATATGACGGGTTACTTAACAAATGTCAAGGAGAAAGTACAACCGTGGCAAGGCTTTGTTTCTGTCAAAAACAGACCTCAGAGATGACAGTGGTCCCCTAGGATATCATTGCCTAGTGCTGTCCTAGTGATCCAAGTTTGTGTAAACACATCCTGCAGTGCTCAGACGGCAAGGAGCCACAGGAAATACATCAGAACCGTGGCACACGCCTGTCTGTATTCCTGCCTTCTGCGGACAGAAAGTTATATTGTCCATTTAAGGGGAGGATTTTAAAATTAACACATGATACTCTCCTCAAGTTTATAATCTAGCACTGAAGAGAAGAAAATACACATATTTAATGAGAATTGGTGTTAAACACAGTTTTGATTCTGCATCTTTAATAATCATTTTTATGCTAGTTCTTTCTCTGCAGTTCTGCCTTTATATTTTCTTACTACCAAAGACAAAACTGTCCATTTTGTTAAAGAATAATATCTACTGTGTAGTATAGTACAAATACCTTCTCACACTTGGCTTCCTGGATTGTACCCTGAGTACATTTTCAGTTCCTATTCTCACTTTTTTAAAGAGTGAAAATCGGGGTACAGTAGGGGCAGGCACTGTTTAGCAGCAGGTTACCCACCACTTGGGCCTGCTTCCCATTTCAGACTCCTAACTCCATTTCCAATCCAAAGGGCAGCTGATAGCACCAACGGGATAAGCCCAGATTGGAGTTGGTGACTCCTGGCTTCGGCCTGGCCCAGCACTGGCTGTTGTGGGCATGGGAGACCAGGAAAAGCACCTGGCTCCTGCCATCGGATCAGCGCGGTGCGCCGGCCGCAGCGCGCCAGCCACGGCGGCCATTGGAAGGTGAACCAACGGCAAAGGAAGACCTTTCTCTCTGTCTCTCTCTCTCACTGTCCACTCTGCCTGTCAAAAATAAAAATAAAAATAAATAAATAAATAAATAAAAAATAAGCAAAAGGAAGATTTCTCTTCTCCTTTCTGTCTCTCTTCCTTTCAAATAAAAAAATAAATTGTTAAAAAGATCATATAGTGAAATAGGAAGCACAATACAAGGCAAGTAATGAAGAGAACTGGGACTGTGAGAAGTTAAATCTGGTCATTTCTACAGAGTTTATGCAGGAGCACTATCTTGATGCTATTATACTTATACCACCCCTAATGCTCAGTATGCTTTAGCATGAGAGGACATAGTTATCACAAGGGCTCTCATTTTATAGACGCTCAGAATGCTGATATATAAGATTCTCATATCGATTTATTTATTTGTCTTGAGAAATTTAATTATTTCAACAGATCAGAAAACCAAGCAGTATGATTAGTATATTCTTCAAAAGTCAGAAATTTCAGGAAGCAAAATAATAAGATTAAGTAACTTGATGAGTGTGGGATCATTACAGTATTGGAATGTGGGATTGCATCAAGCTAATCCATGCTATGCTGATCACTATAATAGAGATGCAAATGTCAGAGGAACTAGGGTAACCAGCCATTCCAGAGACTCCCTCTAACACACCCAGAGCTGGGCGGGTCTTTGTGTACCTGATATCTAAGCATGGATATCTCCCAAACTTACAGCTGATTATCTCTCCTTAATCAATGCAAAACCAATGATATTTTACTTGTTGTCCTCATGAGAAGGTTCCTAGCATTAACACAATGTGCTTCCCTTTCTCTCTCAGAACATAGGCAATCCTGAGAGTTCCAAACCTTGCTATCAAACATAAAATTTAATTTTTTTAGATTTTTTTACAGGCAGAGTGGACAGCGAGAGACAGAGACAGAGAGAAAGGTCTTCCTTTGGCCATTGGTTCACCCTCCAATGGCCGCCGCAGCTGGCGCAATGTGGCCGGCGCACCGCGCTGATCCGATGGCAGGAGCCAGGAGCCAGGTGCTTTTCCTGGTCTCCCATGGGGTGCAGGGCCCAAGCACTTGGGCCATCCTCCACTGCACTCCCTGGCCACAGCAGAGAGCTGGCCTGGAAGAGGGGCAACCGGGACAGAATCCGGCGCCCCGACCGGGACTAGAACCTGGTGTGCTGGTGCCGCAAGGCCGAGGATTAGCCTAGTGAGCCGCGGTGCTGGCAGATAAAATTTAATTTTTAGAACAGTATAAATTTATGTAAAGATATGTAGAATGCAAGAAAAGTAGTCAATGATGTATATGGGTATGTTGAACATCATCCTTGTCTTCCATGTGTTTTCTTCCACTTGCATTCTGGTAATTCAGGATACTAGAACAGAAAGGGGAACCAGAACACAAACTCATGAATTCCCAATCACTTTACCTTTGACAACGAAGCCAGAAAACACAGTGAGGAAAAGATGGTCCTCTTCACAAGTGGTAGGGAAAGATGGATATCAACATGCAAAAATCATAAATAAATAAAGAAAAAAAGAAACTAAAACAAAATGAGATTTTACCTTACAAAATACACAAAATCAATCAAAATAAACTAGAAACTTAAAAATAAGACCTGAAACTGCAAAACTCCTAGAGAGAAAGATTATTGAATTGATCTTGGCAGTGATTTCCTGGATAACTTACCCAAAGCACAAGTAACAAAAGTAAAAAATAGTGTAGTGGGACTACATCATCCTGAAAAGCTTCTATAAGCAAAGGAAGTGACTAACAAAGTGAATAATTACTTGTGAAATGAAGAAAATGTTTGGAAACCATATATCTGATAAGTTTTTAATTTCCAAAATGTATAAGGAACTCCTGTGACTCAATATTAAGAACAAAACAACAACAACAAAAAACAACAAAATTAATAATTCACTATAAAAAGGTGAAAGTTCATGATTAGAATTTCTCAAAAAAAAAGTGGCCAACAAGTATGTGGAAAATGTTCAACATATAGATTATCAGAAAAATGCAAGTCAAAACTACAATGCTGTATCGCCTCTTTCCTATAGGAATACTGTTATCACAAAATAGAAGATAAATGATGAGGAGGAGGTAGAAAATCCAGAACCCTTGAACACTGGTAATGGCAATCAAAATTTATAGAGCCACTATAGAAAACACCGTGGAGATTCCTCAAAAAAATTAACAAAAAACTACTCTATGATCCAGCAATCACACTTCTGGATATGTATCCCAAAGAATGGACATATGTGAACAGAAAACCTACGTGTACTGCCACATTCACTGTGACCTGATTCACATTAGCTAAGATACAGGAACAACTCAAGTGCCCACCAACAAGTGAATGGATGAAGAAAATATGGTATACGCATTCTTGAAGATATTTAGTAGAATATTGCACAACCTTTAAAAAAGAAGAAAAAACTGTTGTTTGTGACAACAAGGATAAACCTGGAGGACATTATGCTAAGTGAAATAAGCCAGCCACAGAAGTACAAATACTGCATGATTCCATTTTATGAGTTACCTAACATAGTCAAACTGATAAAAGCAGAGAATACAAGAGTGGTCTGGGAGTTAGGATAAATGGTAAGCAGTTGTGCAATGCTTGTTAAAATTTCAGGTGTTCTAGGGGCCAATGCTGTGGCATAGTGGGTAAAGCCACCACCTTCAGTGCCAGCATCCCCTATGGGTGGCGGTTCGAGTCCCGGCTGCTCCACTTCTAATCCAGCTCTCTGCTTTGGTCTGGGAAAGCAGTAGAAAATGGCCCAAGTTCTTGGGCCCCTGCACCTGTGTGGGAGACCTGGAGAATTCTCCTGGCTCCTGGCTTCAGATCAGCACAGCTCCAGCCTTTGCAGCCAACTAGGGAGTGAACCAGCAGATGGAAGACCTCTCTCTCTCTGCCTCTCCTTCTCTCTCTCCGTGTAACTCTTTAAATAAATAAATAAATCTTTAAAAAAAATTCAGTTGTTTTGCACGAAGAAGTACCAGCGATCTGTTTACAACCTAAGAATATATGGCATCGTGCACTTCAAAATGGTTAAGACCATAGAAGTCATGTTAAGTATTCTTAACACACACATGCTTGAAAAAGAAGAAACAGAGAGAGAGAGAGAGAGAGAGAGAGAGAAGAAAGAAAAAGGAAGAGAAGACCAGATAGACACAAGCACTTTTGGAGGTGCTGGATTGCTCTGACTGACTGCAGTGATGGTTAACACAGGTGCTGGCAAAAACCCAAACTCATCGTACATGGCTTTTTTTTTTTTTTTAAATTAATTAATTTATTTTTTGACAGGCAGAGTTAGACAGTGAGAGAGAGAGAGAGAGACAGAGAGAAATGTCTTCCTTCCGTTGGTTCACCCCCTAAATGCGCGCCACGGCTGGTGTGCTGTGCCGATCCAGAGCCAGGAGCCAGGTGCTTCTCCTGGTCTCCCATGGGGTGCAGGGCCCAAGCACTTGGGCCATCCTCCACTGCACTCCCAGGCCACAGCAGAGAGCTGGCCTGGAAGGGGGGCAACCGGGACAGAATCCGGCGCCCCGACCGGGACTAGAACCCAGGGTGCTGGCACTGCAGGTGGAGGATTAGCCTGGTGAGCCACGGCGCTGGCCATACATAGCATATTGAACTTGTCCAATTACTTGTATAGTATTTATATCTCTAAAGTTAAAAAAGCAAATATGCATTTATTTATATATTTATTGTAATTCATAAGTTCTATTTTGCAAATTTTCTCCTTTGAAAAAATATATGTTTATTTGGAAGCAGAGCATGACAGAGAGAGGGAGAGGGAGATGAAGAAGGAGAAGAGAGAGAGAATGACCTTTCCTCAACTGGTTTATTTTCCAAATGGCCACAACAGCAACAACTTAGCCAGGCTAAAGTCAGTAGCCAAAAGCTCCGTCCTGATCTGTCACATGGGGTCAGAGGCCCAAGCACTTGGGGTATCTCCTCCTGCCTTCCCAAGTGCATCCTCGGAAGCTGAACGTAAACAGAATAGCCCTGACTGGAACTCTGCTCCAATATGAGATGGCAGTGTCGCGGCAACAGCTTAACTCGCTGCACACGTGCTCCATCACCTGCTGTGTTGTTAAACAGGATAGGTAACATTTAGCTCCTGCTACATGGGTGACCACATCCTGATGTGTAAGTGCTTTGACAAACCAATATTCGGGACATCTTAATGTACTAGACCCAACGTGAACATACAGTGGACTGAGAAGCAGAGGTGTAGTGCCAGGTGGGGCGAGTGCAGAATGAGTGAGAGGAAAGACTTCTGCTCTTCAGAAGCTCGTTAACCAACCTTTGAATAAGAATTAATGTGTTGACCTCCATATATAGATTTATATTAATTTATCTCTAAAGTTTCAAAATACATTTCTTTCATTAATGACAGAAAATGTTCACATTTTAAAAATTCCTGTGATGATTAGAATAGTATTTAGCCTTTCATTTTTTTTTTATTTGACAGGTAGAGTTAGAGACAGAGAGAGAGACAGAGAGAAAGGTCTTCCTTCCATTGGTTCATTCCCCTAATGGCCGCTATGGCCAGCGCTTCACAGATCTGAAGGCAGGAGCCAGGTGCTTCTCCTGGTCTCCCATGGGGTGTAGGGCCCAAGCACTTGGGCCATCCTCCACTGCACTCCCGGACCACAGCATAGAGCTGGACTGGAAGAGGAGCAACTGGGACTAGAACGGGCACCCATATGTGATGCTGGCGCCACAGGCGGAAGATTAACCAAGTGAGCCATGGCGCCAGCCGCTAGCCTTTCATATTGTATACTGTCTAAACAATGCTTTTCTACTCTGAAATAGTAGCATGTTTTTGTCATTGGTTTTTAGTTATCAGTGATCTGCTATGCCATGGAATTCATAAGATGTTCAGAGCTTCTCTTTCGGTTTCAGCCTACTCCTCAATTCTCTGCTTAGAAGTTATGACTTAGATTATGGAGGTTGGGTGAAATAGAGAGGCTGCAATGGAACAGCTGAGTGTCCAGGACAAATATAGAATAAAGACAATGTATGAGATCCACCTTTGCATTCAGAAAATCCTGGTGTGAATTTACTCTCTTCCTTTAAAGGTCACACTCTGAAGTTCTTCCGTTAGTCTCTATTACCTGTGAAACAAAAAATATAATAATTTAGAAGAATGATTACTGTAGTATTTTAAACATAGAAATTCTAAAAACATAATACAACTGAAATTTTCATGAAGGTTTGTAAAAGTAATGTGAGTGACTAACATGATTCGCATCCACTGTGTGATGAAATTTGTTTGGTCTGGGCTGGCACCACAGCTAAATGGGCTAATCCTCCACCTTGCAGCGCTGGCACACTGGGTTCTAGTCCTGGTCGGGGTGCCGGATTCTGTCGTGGTTGCTCCTCTTCCAGTCCAGCTCTCTGCTGTGGCCTGGGAGTGCGGTGGAGGATGGCCCAAGTGCTTGGGCCCTGCACCCCATGGGAGACCAGGAGAAGCACCTGGCTCCTGGCTTCGGATCAGCGTGGTGCTCTGGCCACAGCGTGCTGGCTGCAGTGGCCATTGGAAGGTGAACCAAAGGTAAAGGAAGACCTTTCTCTCTGTCTCTCTCTCTCACTGTCCACTCTGCCTGTCAAAAATAAATAAAATAAAATAAAATTAAATTAAAAAAAAAAGAAATTCATTTGGTCTCACATTGTACATTCCTTTATTCATTACATTTCCTGTTTTAATGAATGATTTTTTTTCAATGCCATCAATAGGCTGGCTCATTGTACATTATCTTTATTTTCTTAAGTGCTCTAAAAAATGTTTTGAACTTTGCTTGTGGTCTTTACTTCAATTGCAATCACACAGTTAAAACATTTTAGATTTATATTTACTTTATAACTGAATGATTAGTTTCACCAATTCTAATTGTTTCTTCTAAATTAATAAAAATATCCCCACTCTTTTATATCATTTTGGTAAGAACTTTAACATGAAATCAGTCTTAATAAGACTGATTGTAAAATTGTAAGTGTGCAATACAAGATTGTTAATGATAGGAATAATAGTGTGTGACAAATCTCTAGAATTTATTCTTTTTGCTTAAATGAAAGGTGTGCTAATGAACCCCCACTTGATTCAATAAATTTGATATTTAGATGTTTCATATAAGTGGAATTATGCAGGATTTGTCTTGCTGTAAATGATTTTTCCCACTTAGCATAAAAACCTCACAGTTCATCTGTACCTTTGCATCTTACAGAATTTCTTATTTGGTAAGTCTAGATAGTTTTCCAATGTTTGGATACACCACAGATTCTTCAGTCATCCTTTAGTGTTCATTTATGCTGTTTCTAAAACCTCATGACTGTGAATCGTGCTGTAATGAACATGAGAGTGCTAATATTTTCTTAAGACTCTGACTTATGATTTAACCCAAAAGAGAGAGTTCTGGAACATATGGTAGTCCCATTTTTAATTCTTGAGAAATTCACATATTGCTTCTCACAGTGGCAAAACCATTTGCCTTCTCAATAACTGCATGTACAGGTTGCCACTTCTGCACATCCTCAACACTGTAGTCTTTTTAAAATTTTTGTAATAGCTGTCCTGGCCAGCACAAAGTTATAATTGCAGTTTTGTTTACATTTCCTTGACAAAAATTGACACTGAATATTTCTCATGTGCTTTTGGTCATTTGACTTCTTTGGAGAAAAATCTTAAGTTTTCAGGCCTTTTTTAAAAAATAATTATTAATTATTTTATTATTGAATTGAAATCTTTTCTTATAGATTTTAGAAAATGTGCTATTGGTATAAAACCAATCAGAAGAGCAATGAAACAGAATACACAACCCAAAATAAATTCATGCATTTAAGAATCAACTGCTATTTGCAGACACCAACAATATAAAATAGGGAAAGGGGAACTCTTCAAAAATGATATTGGGGAAACTGGAGCTCCACATGAAAAAAATGGCATCAAATCCTTATCTTATACCATACTCAAATACCAATGTACAACAGATTAAGCTTTTAAACATGAAATCTGAAAATGTAAAATTCCTAGGGTTGGAAATAGGGACAAATCTTGGCATTAATATAGGCAATGATTTCTAAGATGTGACGCCAATAGTACAGAAAACAAAAGCAAGTAGAGACAAATGGGATGGAGTCAAACAGCAAAGCTTCTGTACTGAACAGACAATAATCAGCAGAGTAAAAAGGCAGCATATGGAATGGTGGGAGAAAATAGATGAAAATTACACACTCATCCCTATTAGTGGCTGAAAATCATCCATGAATGCGTTCCGGCTCTCGAAAGAAGTTGAAGTTGATGCAAAATAAAATACTGCACTGAAGCAGAAGTGGATGCTGTATTTCTGCGTGCTAAAACAACTACTTTCCCCAGCCAAACTAAACACACACACACACGCAGCTCGAGCCTTCAGTGTGACTGTTACTAACCATCACCAAAAAGGAAATGTATCCCAGTTACAAAACTGCTTGAAAGCAACTTAAAACCTGCGGGGATGATTACAAGGCTGTCTTGCTGAGAGCAAACACTGCTGTGTGAAGGAGGGCCCCAGTCTATCATTTCTTTCCATTTGTTTTCATAAATGTAAATTACTTCTTCTCAAGGAATCCTTAAGTTTTGTTTGTCAGTTGTTCAAACTTATGTAGGAAAAACCTGCTATGCCCCCAAATCTTTCTCAATATATGTAGAATACTGCACTTAACAGATGGGATAAAGCACTTTACAAATAACTCCAAGTTATACTCTGTTTGCATGATACTTAACTGAGACATTCAGCAAACTAAAATGCTGCATTTTCATTAGAACCTTACCTACTTACCTACTCCTTGGATGAAAAGTAGTATTGGGAAGACAGAGGTATTCATTTTCGAGGAGTATAGGTTCCTATTAGATTTTGCTTTAATGTTAATGCAATTGTTTTTTCATGTTAAGGATGTGAGAAGCAGTGATTCTGCAAAGAGTATTTTTGACCTCACTTTTTTCTTAGTTATTTGAATCTGTCTGAGATTCAAGTGCAGTGTGATAGTGGCAGCTTCCATTGCGTCTTTCTTTGAAGATCAAGTGGCCTTCGAGAGTGTGTGAAGCGTTTGTTCCTCCAGCACTTTATTAAGGGTTGTTGACTTTTAATATTTTATTCAGCATTTCAGTGTTATCATGTATGTGAAGTGCCAACCAAAATGTGGTAATATTTTTTATTGATTAATATGAACAAAAATGTGGTCACCTCTTTAGAGTCTACAAACGGACTCCTATTGAATGTCATCCAGCATGTATTAATATAATAGCTTCCATAACTGAAGGGATTTACTTGGCCACAGGAAATAATGATAATGATAGTAATTAGTATAATTTACCTCTTGGAAATTCATGTCTCAGTAATTAGTAACCCTGAACACTAACTATCTTCAAAGTATAGACATGTTGCTTTGTTTAATACTCTGAATATCATATGTAGTTGTTATTGATTAATATTTAATAGCAGTTTTCCAGGTTAAGTATACCGAAATGGGAGAGAAGACTTAGAATCTACTGAGCTGAAGAAACTGTGTAGAAAGAGACAGATCATTTCCCAAGGCACAGTGCTGAGACTATGATCGAAATAACACATTGCAAATGACACATAAACTGCAAAGAACTCAGACAGCTTCTACCAATATCCCTTATCCATTCTTCTCTGAGCCTTTCTTTTTTCTCTCCGTTTTCCCCCATGATACAGCTGTTGGTTCTTTCTTATTCCCAAGAAGAAATACTCTTACAGGATATGTTTCCACAGCCCAATCCGTAATAGAGACAAAGCCAATCATTCATTCATCTTTAATCCCATATAATCAGAAGTGAGGTCTAATTGGCCCAGTATGATAGCTCTGCTCCTGAGACACTCGGTGTTAGTGGGTGTATGTGACGTGGATAGGCCGGGAGCTAGACTGCCAGCAGCCTCCATGCTACAGCCCCATACCATACAAATGCCATCCCCTTCCACATTAATCCAACATGGCTATGGACTTGACCCCAATTCCCCATCACGCACCTGAGCCTCACTTCCCCTCATGCACTAGACACTAGGATGACTGTATGTATGCTTCAGCCCCACATGGAGATGCCATGAAACCGAAATTCCCCAAAAAGGGGACATGGAAGCAAGGAGTACTGAAGTCCTGCCCCATACCCACCCCATTTAAAAATTCAGTTTGGGTACCACCCATACTTTCTAAACAGATGAACTCAGCTTTGCTGCCTTTCTCTCATCATGAGGAGAGGTTTCCTGCATGCAGGTCTGAGTGTGCTGTCCCTGTAAGTACAGCCTACTTCCTTCTCCTCCTTGAATTCTTTCTGCCTTATAGGCAGGACTTGGAATATGCCCAGCAGGGGCCATGTTGCCTACAACAAATGTGTTTGTGTGTCTGTGTTGGGGAGGCGGGGTAGGGGGTGATACCGAATTAAAACAGATGAGAGCCAACTCCATCAGTATGGTGATACACTGTTCTGTTAGATTTAATTGTCAAAATGTCAGTATCTTTGCATAAAGAGAACAATATTAATATAATTAAAATTACAGCTTCTAAATCTTTCATCTTTTCTAACATAAAATTTACATATACTAAAATGCAATGATCTGATAAGTTTGGTTTGATGGGTTTTGCCAGCATGTAGTTAAAATCAAAGAAAAATATGCATTTGTACAACCCAGAAAGATTTTTACTTCTGTCATCTCCAACAATTTTCTCCCCAGTCCCTTAATCAGGTATTGTCTTACTTCTAGCTCCACAGATTCCCTGTTCTTTTTTTTTCATATAAATGGAATCATAGAGAACATATCTTTTAGTGTCTGATTTCTCTCACTCACCATGATAGTTTGAGAATCATTTATGCTGTCCCATTTCTGAATATTTTATTTATTCTTATTACTGAGTAGTTTTCCATTGCACAAATATAATGTAATTATTACCCATGCTTTGTCGGGGACATTTGAGTTGTTTCTATGATTGATCTACTATGAATAAAGCTTTTATTAAGATTCTCATCTAGGCTGGCGCCACGGCTCAATAGGCTAATCCTCTGCCTGCGACGCCGGTACCCGGGTTCTAGTCCCGGTCGGGGCTCCGGATTCTGTCCCGGTCGCTCCTCTTCCTGTCCAGCTCTCTGCTGTGGCCCGGGAGTGCGGTGGAGGATGGCCCAAGTGCTTGGGCCCTGCACCCGCCTGGGAGACCAGGAGAAGCACCTGGCTCCTGGCTTTGGATCAGCGTGGTGCGCCGGCCACAGCGCACTGGCCGCAGCTGAACCAACAGAAAAGTAAGACCTCTCTCTCTCTCTCTCACTGTCCACTCTGCCTGTCCAAAAAAAAAAAAAAAAAAAAAAAAAAAAAAAAAAAAAAAAAAGAAAAGAAAAAGGTTCTCATCTAATTCTCTTTATGCATATAGATTTTTTTCATCCCACATGGGACAACTGTATAATTCTATTGCAGTCTAAGAGCAGTGACTGGAGGAGAGAGGAGTTCTCAGTTAAATATGAGAAAGATCTTAGGAAATAGCTATCGTTAGTCAAAAAATGTAATATACCATCTCATGGACCAATTATTCTACACCACTTACCAGGTTCTAATGGAAGCTGGAAAACTCTCTGAATGGCTGGGAGGCAATACTGCATTCGTAGGAGGTAGGCTGGTTCCCTTCCTTGTCCTCTGTCAATGCTAATATTCTAAACGATAGGACTGTATTAAAGTGCATTTAGTAGATACAGTACATTGAGTACATTTACTTGGAATTTTAAAACAGGTAATTTGTCTAATGCAAATCATATGTTTTCGAGGCAAGTAAATTAAGACATAAAAATAGGTTAAAATATAAGCTGAATGTTAACCATGCTGAGAGGAAATTTATACTTACAGCATTGAATTTGGAAAAAGGTGATTGATATATACTATTTAACTTATACAACATTTTGCAGAGAAAATACATTTCGCAATGTTCTGTTGTCTGTTTCCAAAAGGAAATAAAATGAATTTTGAATGTTGATGGTCAACATCAATAAATAATGCAGACTAATTTTTATAGTTTGCCAAAATTTTAAGCTTAAATAATATATTTTGCAGGGTTCGTAGGTCTGTATATATGCCATTCTTCGAGGCTTCCTGGCTCTCCACTGCCAGTCTGTACATAGAAAGATTCTATATCTGCATTTCCCTTCAAGAAACGAAGGAAAAGGTGTTGTCAAATGATCGTGCAGAGAAAAACTGAAATCTATGCAGGAACGGGTTAAACTATGATTACTGAACTCAAGGATTTTTTTCTTTCACAGCACCAGGATGTAGAGTGTTATTTAACATCGTGACTTTGGTCTGTAGTCATGTCCTTTCAAAATACCCGGTAATGTGGCCTAGCAGCGTGGTTATTGCCACTGACTCAGGCTGCAGCAAATAACCCTGGAGAGTGAGCTGCCATGTGCGAGTCGGGTGGGAAGCACAACGGAACAATGTGCAGAAATGTAAATTTCCCTCAGACTCTCACACATCCTGCTCTGCAGGGATTTCACTTTCAAAGGGATCTTCTGTATTTACCACTTCACTTGTTAAATTGTCAATGATCACAGGCCTGTCACCACAGGGCTAACTCAGGCATGCCCAGCCCTGCTACAACGTTCTCCTCTCCACCTAACCCTGGAAGAGACTGTAAAACCGCAGATTTTAGAATATTTCTGATGTCTTCATAGAATAATAACAACAAAAAATAGTAAGCAAAACCAGCCCTAAGAAAGGTAGAAGCCAAAGGTGCAAACCGTTCTGTGCCTCTCCTCTCTGCCTCCACATAGATAGGTTGAAGAAAACACGTGATGCAATGCTGAATTCGAAAATAGCTTGAAAGGCAAAGTCTTTAAGGGAATTCTTAGTTTTTCACAGCTGCAGGGAAGAGGTGGAGGTAATACATGGATTAGTGTGGGCATTTGTAGGAGTCACAGAGATATTTCCCTTTGGCCATCCGATGCTGCAGATAATTCTATCCCCCCTGGCGATGAGGGCTGAGCAGGGAGTTCCTGAGGGAGGCAGGAACCAAGAGGTTTCAGCCCTCACAGCGCTTCAGCCCCTTTGCAGACAGCCCCGCACCTTCTGTGCCATTCAGCACACCAGCTTCCCCTGCTGTCCCCGAGTCTCCTCCTGCATGAAGAGGCCACGATGGACACATGTGCACTGAGCTGCTTGTGGACGCTCCAGGAATCTTGCCCAGAGAGCATCAGGCCCAAGAAACTCTGTCCTAACCCCACCCTGGTTTTTGGTTTTTTGTTTTTGTTTTTGTTTTTGTTTTGTTTTTTTAATTTTTGACAGGCAGAGTGGACAGTGAGACAGAGAGAGAGACAGAGAGAAAGGTCTTCCTTTTGCCGTTGGTTCACCCTCCAATGGCTGCCGCGGCCGGCACACTGCAGGCAGCGCACTGCGCTGATCCGATGGCAGGAGCCAGGTGCTTCTCCTGGTCTCCCATGGGGTGCAGGGCCCAAGCACTTGGGCCATCCTCCACTGCACTCCCTGGCCACAGCAGAGAGCTGGCCTGGAAGAGGGGCAGCGGGGACAGAATCCGGTGCCCCGACCTGGACTAGAGCCCGGTGTGCAGGCGCATACCCCACCCTGTTTTTATATTCAATTAGTGCTCCATCCCCTATCTGATGAACTGGACTGCTGGACTAGGATGCCCAGGATTCTCCTCATGGGGCCACTACGTTCACTTCTAACTGCTCACTGCTCTTCAATCTCCTTCAATAAATTCTGCTCCCATTCTTGCACTTTGTCTATACGTCTTCTCATATATAGAGAATAGAACTTGGAATAAATCCAGCTGGTGAACTTCCCTTCTTCACAATTGGATATATTCACCATATATTGTCCATATTCTCTTAATTTTACAGAATCAATATCTCTCTTTCTCTCTGTCTCTTCTCTTTTTCACTCTGCCCTTCAAATAAATAAATCTTTCAAAGTTGACAAGAACAAATAATTGGTAGTATCAGAATACAAGGAAATATATATTTCTAAAATTCTGAATCTAGGTAATTAAAATATATGATAATATTTTTAGTAAAAATAGTGTTATTTAAACTTTACATACTTAATATTCAAGAGTAGTTTCCCTGTTTAAAATATAGCTTTGGGGAAATAAACTAAATAAAAATTACATGGTATGTAATCCTCTGAAGACTGAGAATATTGTGAGTTATACTCTTAACTGTAACCTATAGACATATTTAATTTAAAAAATCTTGTATCTTTCTACAATAAGTTGTGCACTCTCAATACACACATACACACACACACACACACACACATGCCTGTGCACGTGCACAGACACTCCCAATATTTTTTGTCCCCAGAACTTAAAAAATAAAAGATTTGGTAAAGTTAGAGTTTGAATTCATAACCATTTCTTTTTTCTTTTTTTTTTTTTTTTTTTTTGGACAGGTAGAGTGGACAGTGAGAGAGAGAGACAGAGAGAAAGGTCTTCCTTTGCCGTTGGTTCACCCTCCAATGGCCACCGTGGCCAGCGCACTACAGCCGGCGCATCGTGCTGATCTGAAGCCAGGAGCCAGGTGCTTCTCCTGGTCTCCCATGTGGGTGCAGGGGCCCAAGTACTTGGGCCATCCTCCACTGCACTCCCGGGCCACAGCAGAGAGCTAGCCTGGAAGAGAGGCAACCGGGACAGAATCTGGTGCCCCGACGGGAACTAGGACCCGGTGTGCCGGTGCCGCAAGGCAGAGGAATAGCCTATTGAGCCACAGCGCCGGCCATAACCATTTCTTAAAAAATTACAAAGTACTTTCATCATTTGTTGGTAGAAACAATTAATTAGGAAAAAATGCTTTTAATTTGTAGTCCAAGTTCTTGCTCCTGCGGAGCTAAGAATTCAAAGTAGAGGCGTAAATACAGTGTACAAATGAGTGCAGGAGTTATTTAGAAGAGAGAGGGTGAATATTCATTCACATCTGAGTGTGGACATCTTCACACAGAAAGTTGCTATGAGCAGAGAGTTGGGGTAGGCCAGAGAGGGACCCAAAAGCAAGATCCAGAAACCAAAAACAAAAGACAGTCCCATGTGTTTCGGTCTCCTTTATGAGGTAAGGGGTAGTGTTCTTATCAGATACAAACTGGATGGAGTTTAGGGTTTGTGAGACTTGCTGGGAGCTTCATGGTCATAGTCAAAGTGGATGTTCTCTCCTCCCCTCAGAAAAAGGTACCTCCTTCTTTGATGGCCCCATTCTTTCCACTGGGATCTCACTCTTGGAGATCTTCCATTTAGGTTTTCTTTTTTTTTTTTTTTTTTCCCAGGGTGGCTTGGCTTTCCATGCCTAAAATACTCTCATGGGCTCTTCAGCCAGATCTGAATGCCTTAAGGGCTGATTCTGAGGCCAGAGTGCTATTTAGGACATCTGCCATTCTATGAGTCTGTTGTGTATCCCACTTCCCATGATGGATCATTCTCTCCCTTTTCAATTCTATCAGCTAGTATTAGCAGACACTAGACTTGTTTGTGTGATCCCTTTGCCTCTTAGACCTATCAGTGTGATCAATTGTGAACTAAAATTGATCACTGGGACTAGTGAGATGGCATTGGTACATGCCATCGTGATGAGATTGTATTGGGATCCCCTGGCATGATTCTAACTCCACCTTTTGGGGCAAGTCCATTTGAGCATGTCCCAAATTGTACATCTCCTCCCTCTCTTATTCCCACTCTTATATTTAACAGGGATCACTTTTCAGTTAAAATTTAAACACCTAAGAATAACTGTGTGTCAATCACAGAGTTCAACCAATAGTACTAGAACAAAACAAAACAAAAATACTAAAAGGGATAAAGTATTACATTGTACATCAACAATCAGGACAAGAGCTGATCAAGTCACTGTTTCTCATAGTGTCCATTTCACTTCAACTGGTTTCCCCTTTGGTGCTCAGTTAGTTGTCACCAATCAGGGAGAACATATGAAATCCCATTTTTGGTGAACTTTCTGAAGAGACTTTATATACCTTCTTCGATCTGTTTTTCTGAACAACACTGAGACACTTGCTAATTGCACTTGCTGGTTTTGTGCATTTGACACTCCCTTCCAGAAGAATGCCTCATCTCTGAGTTTGGTTGGGTTTGGAGAGTTCTTTTTAACCAATAATATATCCTGGAAATGATGGTTTGACAGCTGACTTTAAAAAAAGACTGGCAGTTTGTATTTTTACTAACTTAAATTCCTGACACATGAAGTATTGTAATCTATTCTGTAGCAGAGATTATTTGGAGTAGAACTGATGTGCTGCAGCTGACAGTCCATGGCAGCTGATCTTCCAGATGAATATAAACAGATGAGTGACCCAGTAGAGAACATGTAGAGCAGAAGAGCTGCCCAGCTGAGCCCAGCCAATGCAAAGAAATGCAGAAAAGAGTAAATTGCTCCTGGATTACACCACAAAGTGTTGTAGTGGTTTGTTACTCAGCAAAATGTACCTGGGACATAGAAGTGGGGGTACTGCCACAATAGAATTCTAACACATTTAGTTTGGCTTTGGAGCTTGGTAAGGAGCAGAGACTAGCAGGCAGTGATAAGACTGATACAGAAAGCCAGAAAGCCAGAAATTCAATGGGGTATTTTTCCCAGAGTTTCAGGATGACGTGACTGATTTTAGGTTATACTTCCACACCTTTGTGCCTATTAAATATCTCTAAATGACACCCAGGATTCTCCAGAATAAAGAGCTTATTTTCTTATAATTTTTATTTACTTTTATTTGAGACAGAGGAAGAGAAGCATCTCCCATCTGCTGATTTATTCCCCTAATGAACACAACACTGGGGGCTGGTTAGACAAGGTAGAAGCCAGGGGCTGGAAACACAGCCTGGATCTCCCATGCGGGAACACACTAGCAGGAAGCTGGAGTCAGTAGCAGAGCTGGAACCTCAGGTATTTCAATATGGAATATGACAGTCTCAAGCAGCTTTTAAATTCCTATGCCAAAAGTTTACCTCCAGATTTATAAGTCTTCTTATATCCTTGGTCATCTTACATTCCTGAGTAATCATACATAAGAATTAGTCGAAGTAGAGAGATAGTGGTTATGGTAATGGGCCTCAGAATTGAGTTTCCATTATTTCCCTAATAGTCCCTCTTGTTTTTTTTTTTTTTTGGACTAGTCGTTTCTTATTTATTTATTAATGTTTGATGGGCAGAAAGACAGAGGGAAAGACAGGCAGAGAGAGACAGACCTCCCATTCACTAATTCACACCCTCAGTGGCCAGGTCTGGGCTGGGTCAAGGCAAATAGCGAGGAACTCAATCCAAGTCTGTCTTGTGGGTGGCAGGTACCCAATTACTTGAGCCATCACTGATGCTTCCCAGGGTCTGCATAAGCAGGGAAATTGAGTCAAGGATTGAATCTTGGTGCTCTGATGTGGGGGTAGGGTATCCTCACCTAGGCCATGCACTTTCCCTTACTTTCATGTTTAAAATGATAGTCTGATCAATCAACATTTAAGATCCCAGTTCTGTAATCTTAATTGCCATCACTGTGGAAATTTTTCTTTATAATATGTCCTATGGAATAGCTGAATGTAGCAACACTTCTTTTACAGAAATTTTCTTTTTGATCTAACCCAAAACCTAATCATATGTGACTGTACCACTACTGCTGGATTTATTCCAGGACCCTGGAAAATGATAAAAGAACCTGATTCCAAAGGGGCTGGAGAGGAGGGCTCACTTGTCAGCTGGCTGTTTTCCTTGTAAGGGTGCTGATTTCTCTTGTCTGAAGCCTCCCGGGTAGTAGCTATAAAATACTAATACACTACTTTTCATTAAAGGATTACAATAAAAATTCCTTCAAAAATGAGTATGATCATCAGGTTTGCTCCAGAATCTGGGCTATTTATAGGTGTTATGAGAGGTGGAAGGGTAGTAGCAGAGGCCACGTGCACTAGGTTGATGCAGAATACTCAGCACCACTGGGATGGGTACCTGTAGTAGAAGACCTGCCTGCTTTCCTTGTTGACTTGTAGCAACAGTTGACTGCTTGGCCTTCCCTGCTCTCATCAGACCTCTTGCTTCAATTTAGTGCTTCAGTTGCTTCCATTTCTTCAAAATCATAAACATGAGGACTCTGCAGTCATACACATCAACTCCTTAGTCAGGCTTGGAGGCAATGGAAGGTTTTTGTGGATCCTAGAGTGTTTGCCTGGCTTTGGGTTCATCCTCATCCTCACTTCTTTCTCATCCAAAGTTTGATTCCTTTTGCCTTTCTTTTTAAATATTTATTTTTATTTATTTGGTGGCCACAATGGCAAGGTCTGAGCCAGGTTGAAGCAAGCGGCCAGGGGCTTCATCTGGGTCTTCCACATAGGTGTAGGGGTCCAAGGACTTGGGCCATCTGCAGCTGCTTTCCTAAGGAGCTGGATTTGATGTTCTGCAGCAGGGACTCAAACTGGTGCTTATATGGGGATTCCAGCAACAGAGGCCAAGGCTTGCTTCACAAGGCCACAGCACCAGACCCAATTCCTTTCTTTGCAAACAAACAATATCTTTTTTTTTTTTGCAGTTTTTCATTATGCTTGTTAATTATATTTTTAAAATAAAATAATTCTCTATTAAGGTAAAATGGCTTATAGGATAGATTACATAGTGAACTCAAGTATATACTGTATGTGAGAAACATATCCAGATAAAAAGATTTGGAAAGTTTGGGAATTAAATGTACACTAGGGAACTATAAATAAAACATGGATACGTACATAATGGAAATCAAGACAAAACTTAGTTCCTTCCAGTGACCTCTCCTGCCCCATAGGGCCATCAATCCCAGAGTTACGTTCAGTCAGATCTTATAGTCCTCAGGAGAAATAGCTATCAGCTTCCAAATTTACCCCAAGTGTTAAAGTACAACTGCTCTCTAGAGTAAGTCCCTCTCTCTGTCTCACTCGTAAATATTCTACTTTGTTTCCTTATCCATTTATTTTGGATACAGAGTTGTTCCATGTGAAGGTGGTAGGAATGTCCTAGCTGACAGATTAATTACCACAGAGGGTGGGTCAATGACTGAACACAGGACACCATAAAAAAGAAACTAAAGCTTGATGTTTCATGACCAGAGCACTCAGTTGCAGTAGTGGTTGGCACTGTCTGCCACTTTCCAGGCTGTCAGAATAGCCTACAATAGACTGGGGAGTTTATTAAGAGGCATTTATTTTTGACAGTTCTGGATATTCAATCCAAGATCCATGTGCCAACAAACTCGGTGTCTGATGAGAATCCATTTCCTCGTTCACAGACAGCCATCCTTTGCTTTGTCCTGACCTGGCACAAGGGGAAAATGAGCTCTCTGAGGATCTTAGTTATTTATGATCTTTTACTTTAGAGGCAGATAGGAAGAGAGAGACACACACGCAGAGAGACAGAGACAGAGAGAGCACCCATCCTCTGGTTGACCACTATGTGCCTGCAAACCACCTGGGCTGGGTCAGGACAAACGTTGGGTGCTGAGAGTTGGAGATGCTTTCCAGGTCTCTGACACAGGCGGCCGGAGCTCAATTACTTGAGTCATCACCACTGCCTCAAAACCCTGTGTGGGAGTCCTCGTTGGGGAGAAGCTGGAGTCGGGAGTTACAACAGGAAAGAGAGCTTTGGGTCGTATAGAAGTGTGGATGATCTTAATTCTTCAAATCCATGATCATGGAAGGTTTTTCCCCTGGAGTGTATGTGTGTCTTCCTCTATTTCTTAATGCTTTGTAATTTTCATTGTAGAGCTATTTCACATCCTTGATTAAATTTCTTTCAACGTGTTCAAACTGTTTTGTAGTTATTGTGAATGGGACTGATCTTACAAGTTCTTTCACAGCTATGGCATTTGTTATATATGAAAATGCTATTGATTTTTGTTAATTTTATATCCTGCCAGTTTGCTAACCTCTCTGAATCTCAGTAATCTCCTAGTGGAGATGTTGGATTCTCCTACATACAGGATCATAACATCTGCAAACAGGGATAATTTGACTTCTTGATTTTTAACTTGTACCACTTTGATTTTTTTCATGCCTAACGGTTCTTGCTAAAACTTTCAGAAACATGTTGAGCAGCAATGGTAAAGTGGGCATCACTGTCTGGTTCTGGATCTTTGTGAAAATGCTTCTAGGTTTTCCCCTTTCAACACAGAACTACCTGTAAGCTTATTAAATAGCGCCTTGGTTGTGTTGAGATATGTTCCTTTCATACTCAGTTTGCTCAAGATTTTTATCGTGAATTGATATATTTTGTCAATGTTTTCTCTTCATCTATTGAGATAATCATACGATTTTTATTCTTCAATTTGTCACTGTGATTTATCATGTTTGTTGATTATTTTATGTTCAACCATCCCTGAATACCAGGGATGAATTCCACTTGGTCTGAATGAATGATGTTTTGATGTGTTGCTGGATTTGATTAACCAGTATTTTATTGAGGATTTTTGCATCTGTGTTCTATAGTACTATTTTGTCTGTGTACCTTTTTCTTGTTTTGGAATTAAGGTGATGCTGGCCTCATAGAAGCAGTTTGGGAGGATTACCTCTTTTCAATTGCTTTGAATAATTTGAGAAGAGTTGGGATTAGGTATATGGTTATTGATTAATTTATTTATTTTTATTTTTTGACAGGCAGAGTGGACAGTGAGAGAGAGAGACAGAGAGAAAGGTCTTCCTTTGCCGTTGGTTCACCCTCCAATGGCCGCCGTGTCCAGCGCCCTGCGGCTGGTGCACCACGCTGATCCGATGGCAGGAGCCAGGTACTTATCCTGGTCTCCCATGGGGTGCAGGGGACCAAGTACTTGGGCCATCCTCCACTGCACTCCCTGGCCACAGCAGAGAGCTGGCCTGGAAGAGGGGCAACCGGGACAGAATCCGGCGCCCCAACCAGGACTAGAACCCTGTGTGCCGGAGCCACAAGGCAGAGGATTAGCCTAGACAGGCAGAGTTAGACAGAGAGAGAGAGAGAGAGAGAGAGAGAGAGAGAGAGAGAAAGGTCTTCCTTTTTCCATTGGTTCACTCCCCAAGTGGCCACCACGGCCGTTGCGCTGTCGATCTGAAGCCAGGAGCCAGGTGCTTCCTCCTGGTCTCCCATGCGGGTGCAGGGCCCAAGCACTTGGGCCATCCTCCACTGCACTCCCAGGCCACAGCAGAGAGCTGGACTGGAAGAGGAGCAACAGGGGCAGAACCCGGCGCCCAGACTAGGACTGGAACCTGTGGTGCCAGCGCCGCAGGTGGAGGATTAACCTAGTGAGCCGTGGTGCTGGCCTAGGTCTTGTTTAAAAGTTTGACAGAATTCATCAGTGAAGCCGTCTAGTCCTGGGCTTTTCTTTGTTGGAAGGCATTTGTTACTAATTATCTCTCCATGTTGGTTGTTGGAATATTTAGTTTTTTTACATCATCGTGCCTCAATTCAATTTTGTTAAATTGTTATGTGTCTTAATATCTATCCATTTCTTCTAGATGTTCCAATTTGTTGCCATAGAGCTGTTTGTAGTAATTCCTAATAATCTTTATTTCTGGGGTATCTGTTTTAACATCTCTGTTCACATCTGAAAATAGAGAAGAAATCAACTAAATTGAAACTAAAAATTATACTAAATATAAGTGAAATGAAGAGCTGCCAGCATCCTATTGAATGGGGAAAAGTTGGAAGCATTTCCACTGAGATCTGGTACCAGACAGGGATGCCCACTCTCACCACTGCTATTCAACATAGTTCTGGAAGTTTTAGCCAGAGCCATGAGGCAAGAAAAAGAAATTAAAGGGATACAAATTGGGAAGGAAGAACTCAAACTATCCCTCTTTGCAGAAGATATGATTCTTTATTTAGGGGATCCAAAGAACTCTACTAAGAGACTATTGGAACTCATAGAAGAGTTTGGCAAAGCAGGATATAAAATCAATGCACAAAAATCAACAGCCTTTGTATACACAGGCAATGCCATGGCTGAGAAAGAACTTCTAAGATCAATCCCATTCACAATAGCTACAAAAACAATCAAATACCTTGGGATAAACTTAACCAAGGACGTTAAAGAATTACAAAATCTTAAAGAAAGATATAGAAAAGGATACCAAAAAATGGAAAAATCTTCCATGCTCATGGATTGGAAGAATCAATATCATCGAAATGTCCACTCTCCCAAAAGCAATTTATAGATTCAATGCAATACCAATCAAGATACCGAAGACCTTCTTCTCAGATCTAGAAAAAATGGTGCTGAAATTCATGTGGAGGCACAGGAGACCTTGAATAGCTAAAGCAATCTTGTACAACAAAAACAAAGCCAGAGGCATCACAATACCAGATTTCAGGACATACTACAGGGCAGTTGTTATCAAAGCAGCATGGTACGGTACAGAAACAGATGGATAGACCAATGGAACAGAATAGTAACACCAGAAATCAATCCAAACATCTACAGCCAACTTATATTTGATCAAGGATCTAAAACCAATTCCTGGAGCAAGGACAGTCTATTCAATAAATGGTGCTGGGAAAACTGGATTTCCACGTACAGAAGCATGAAGCAAGACCCCTACCTTTCACCTTACACAAAAATTCACTCAACATGGATTTAAGATCTAAATCTACGATCAGACACCATCAAATTTTTAGAGAAACCCGAGAAACGCTGCAAGATATAGGCACGGGCAAAGACTTCTTGGAAAAGACCCTGGACGCCAAGGCGTTCAAAGCCAAAATTAACAACTTTTGATTACATCAAATTGAGAAGTTTCTGCACTGCAAAAGAAACAGTCAGGAAAGTGAAGAGACAACCGACAGAATGGGAAAAATATTTGCAAACTACGCAACAGATAAAGGGTTGATAACCAGAATCTACAAAGAGATCAAGAAACTCCACAACATCAAAACAAACAACCCACTTAAGAGATGGGCCAAGGACCTCAATAGACATTTTTCAAAAGAGGAAATCCAAATCGCCAACAGACACATGAAAAAATGTTCAAGATCACTAACAATCAGGGAAATGCAAATCAAAACCAAATGAGGTTTCACCTCACCCCGGTTAGAATGGCTCACATGCAGAAATCTACCAACAACAGAATAAACGAAATTGTTAAACCATTGGCTGAACCAACAATAGAAACAAGGGATTGGAGGGAGAAAGTCTAAATCAACAATTTCATGTTTAAGTCATTTCTCTCCTGGCATTTCATTATGAAATAGTATGTAAAATCAGACCACTCACTCCAAGAGTTTGCTTAGAAATTTCCTTGCCAAATACCTAATTTCAGCATTCATAATTCTACCTTCCGCAGAACACTAGAACATGAATACAATTCAGTGGAGTTTTCTCCCTCCATTACAATGTTGACCTCTACCCTAGCATTCACTAACATGTTTAACGTTGTTTTTTCATCTGAATCTTTATCACAGTGGCCTTTGCCATCCATTTTTTCTTCCAACACTCCATTTGGGAATATTTAGGAATTCTTTGAAACACTGAGGCTCTCTCTGCAGCCGTCCTCTCTTTCCGGGCCCTCGATGGTTTCCATTTTAACAGTCCTCTGACAGAATTGTAGGATTTTCCTAGCATGCTCCGCGGAACTCCTGAAGCCTCTGCCTTTATCCAGTTCCCACGTCGTGCCCATATTTTTAGGTATTGTTAGGGCAGCAGTACACGGTTCATAACCTTTCCACTGATAACAAATAGCTATTGATTTGAACTAAATTAATCTTTTCCATTTTGGCTGTGTGATTTGGGTATAATTAACCTAGCTCTAATCACAGAGTAAGTCCTAATGACTTAAGCGAGGCTCCCATTGATTATAGTCCTTTATTCTGGTTTGGATTTGTGTCTGTTTAACCCAAGGAGATTGAGGCAACTAACGCATTGATGCTGTGTGCGGAGAGCAGGTGCAGCCTATTTGATTGTTGCTTTCTTTATTTCGCTGATGAAGACAGCAAGCCCAGCCTCAGTTTTCTCATCTGGGAAGGCAGAGAAGAGAGAATCTCTGCCACAGGTTTGCCACTCTGCCAGCATCACTGGCCTCTGAATCAACATCTCTGAAACCTGTCTTCCTTTCTGTTTGACAGGAATGAAAATTTCCCTTCTCAAATTTGTTGTGTTCATAAGATTTTATGCTCGTTTTTATCAGGTTGGGTGAAGTTTCTGTGTTTTTTTTTTCAAGATTTTATTTATTTATTTGAGAGGTAGAGTTACAGACAGAGACAGAGACAGAGAGAGAGGTCTTCCTTCCATTGGCCCACTACCCAAATGGCTGCAACGGCCAGAGCTGCACCAATATGAAGCCAGGAGCCAGGTGCTTCTTCCTGGTTTCCCATGTGGGTACAGGCGCCCAAGCACTTGGGCCACCTTCTACTGCTTTCCTAGGCCACAACAGAGAGCTGGACTGGAAGAGGAGCAGCCGGGACTAGAACCCAGCACCCATATGGGATGCCGACATCACAGGTGAAGGATTAACCTTCTGTGCCACAGCACCGGCTCCCTTGAGCGAAGTTTCTTATTCTCTATGGTAGTTACAAAACCAGTCCATCAAAGACATATGTTCTAATTATTTGAACTTGTAAACTTTCACTTATGAAGAAAAATGATCCTTGCAAATATGAATAAATTAAGAATCTTGAGATGAAGATATTTTCACGGTTTATTAGAGTGGGGCCCACATGTAAACATAGTGTTCTATAGAAGAGAAACAGAAGGGGATTAAACAGACAGAAGTGGGGAAGGTGATGTGAGGACAGAGATAAAGATTCAAAGAATGCAGACAGATGCTAAGGGATGCTGAGAGCCGACTTAAGCTGGAAGAAGCCAGGGATGGATTTTCTCAGAGCGCTTTTAGGGGGACTGTGGCCCTGCAGAACCCTTGATTTTGCCCAGGGACAACAGTTCTCTATTTCTGGCAGCAAAATCTGTAAAGCAGTATATTGCGTTGTGGTAATTTGTTACAAAATATATAGAGATTTGTTTTGACAACTGTAAGAATATAATGTAATTTCTCTTTTTTAAAAAAAGATCTTTTTTAAAGATTTATTTATTTATTTATTTATTTTTTTTTTTTGACAGGCAGAGTGGACAGTGAGAGAGAGAGACAGAGAGAGAAAGGTCTTCCTTTGCCGTTGGTTCACCCTCCAATGGCCGCCGCTGCAGCCGGCGCACCGCGCTGATCCTGGCAGGAGCCAGGAGCCAGGTGCTTTTTCCTGGTCTCCCATGGGGTGCAGGGCCCAAGCACCTGGGCCATCCTCCACTGCACTCCCCGGCCATAGCAGAGAGCTGGCCTGGAAGAGGGGCAACCGGGACAGAATCCGGCGCCCCAACCGGGACTAGAACCCGGTGTGCCGGCGCCGCAAGGTGGAGGATCAGCCCATTGAGCCACGGCGCCGGCCTAAAGATTTATTTATTTGAAAGGCAGAATTACAGAGAGACAGAGGCAGAGAAAGAGAGAGAGAGAGAGAAGTCTTCTATCCACTGGTTCACTCCTCAAATTGCTGCAACGGCTGGAGCTTTGCTGATCCCAAGCCAAGAGCCAATAGCTTCTTCCAGGTCTCCCACATGGGTACAGGGGTCTAAGGACTTGGGCCATTTTCTACTGATTTCCCAGGCCATAGCAGAGAGCTGGATGAGAAGTGAAACAGCCAGGATTTGAATTGGTGCCCATATGGGATGCCGGCACTGCAGGCAGCGGCTTTACGGGCTACACCACAGCGCCTGCCCCTATAATGTACTTTTCAATTAAAACAGCTCTAAGTTAAAATAGGATTAAGTATCAAGCAAAGGTTTAATGCCAAAGATTCTGTTTCACAATTCCTCACTCAAAAGAGATAGGACATGACAATAGGGACATATTTGTGTGTGTGTACGTGTGTGTATGCATGTATGTAGGGGGCAAATAAATGCATGTCTCTCTCTTTTTCTCTAGATAAAGCAATTTAACACTTTTTAATAATTTCTCTTTTTCCTGAAAGAGTTCCATCAACCTCTATTTTTTTGACAGAGAACTAACATTTAAAGTCAGTTACATTGTCTACAGTAGCCTTAAACTAATTTAAGTAAGATATTTTGATGTTGCTAGGTTTTCATTTTTGGTCCCTTTAAGGTTTCAATCTTCCATTTTTTGTCTATGTTTTATGTTTCTCTGTATCCAAATTGCAGTTCTTTCTGTCCTCAAAAGTTGCAGCTCTCCAGATCCCTAAAAGACTGAAAGAGGAGAGTGCCGGGTCACAGCCCTGTATCAGCCTCTGGGCCACAGCGTTCTTGATGCCTGTTTGTGCTTGAGCACACTTCATATTCTGCAGTGCAAGTATGACTGAGAATACATTTGCATGGAAAATGGGATCAAAATTCAGCATGACTGCATTTCACTAGAATGTTTGAGCACAAACTGATTTTAAAGGCATTTTAAACAATTTTCAGCATTTATTATGTATGTTTTCATGGAAAATTTGATGGCTATCTAACATACTAAATTTAAACAGTAAATTTTTGTAACATTGTTGCCAACTTATTTATTAGTAATAACACAGTGAAAACACATTAAAACACTTATCATTTGCTTTGGAGCAGACATGATGTTTATATAAATGATGTTTATATATTTTGGGTGTAATTCTTAAATGAACTGTGTGGATATAATTTTTAAAATGAGGCTTATGATCATTTAAGAATTAGTGGTCTTTGAAGTCCTGTTTTTGGAATTTTCCAATCCTCCTGGGGCCCACTGCAGTTGATATTCTCTTTAAACACATTCCATGTGAATTTAGCATCATTTTTTATAGTTCTGAAAAGAATGTTGTTGTTGGTATTTTGATTTGTATTGCATGGAATCTGTGAATTGCTTTTGTTGATACAGACATTTTGATGATATTAAGTCTTCCAATGATGAACATTTTTGTCTTCTATTACTTTCTTTAATGGTTTGTAGCTTTAATTGTAGAAATCTTTCACCTCCTTGGCTAAATGTATTCTAAGGCATTTAAAATTTTTTGTAGCTATTAGGAATGGGGCTGGTCTTATAAGTTCTTTCTCAGCCATGGCATTGTCTGTGTATACAAAGGCTATTTTGTGTGTGTGTGTGTGTGTGTTGATTTTTGTGTCGTGCAATTTTACCAAACTCTTTTATGGGTTCCGGTAGTCTCTTGGTGGGGTATTTTGGTTCCCCTTTATATAGAATCATGTCATCTTCAATCATGGATTTTGTACTGACTCCTTCTCAATTTGTATCCCTTTGATTTTTTTTCCTGAATAATGTCTCTGGCTAAAACTTCCGAGACTATATTGGATAAGAGTGGTAAAAGGGGCATCCTTGTCTGGTTTTGGATCCTCATGGAAGTCCTTCCAACTTGTCCCCATTCAATGTGATACTACCTGTGGGTTTGTCATATATTGCCCTGATTGTGTTGAGAAACATTCCTTCTATTCTGAATTTGCTTAAGGTTTTTATCATGAAACATTGTTGTATTTTATCAAATGTTTTCTCTGCATCTTTTCCAATAATCGTTTGATTTTTATTATTCAATTTGTTAAAGTGATGTAGCTCATTTATTGATTTGCATGTGTTGAACCATCTCTGTATACCAGGGGAAAATCCTACTTGGTCTAGGTGAAAGATCTTTCTGATGTGTTGTTGGATTCAATTAGTTGGTATTTAGTTTAGGAGTTTTGCATCTATGTTAGAGAGCTATTTTTTGTCTATAGTTTTCTTTCTTTGTTCTATCTTTTCCTGGTCTTGGAATTAAGGTGATGCTAGCCTAATAGAAGAAGCTTGGGAGGATTATTTCCCTTAAAATTGTTTTGAATAGTTTGAGAAGAATTTGAATTACTTCTTTAAAAGTCTGGAAAAATTCAACAGTGAAGCCATCTGGTCTTGGACTTTCTGTTTGGAAGGGTCTTTATTACTAAATCATCTTGGCTGTTGGTCTGTTTAGGTTTTCTATGTGGACATGCCTTAATTTTGGTAGGTTTTATGTGTCCAGGAATCTATACATTTCTTCTAGATTTTCCAATTTGTTGGCATATAGCCGTTTGTAGTAATTCGTGATGATTCCAATTATTGCTGTGGTACTCATTGTTATATATCATTTTTCTTCTCTGATTTTATTTGTTTATGTCTTCTCCCTTTTTTTGGTTGGCTGGGACAATGTTCTATCAATTTTGTTTATATTTTCAAAAAACCAGCTCTTCATTTAACTGATATTTTACATTTTTTGTTTGTTTTAATTTCGCTTATTTCTTCTCTAATTTTAATTATTTCTTTCCTCCTACTAATTTTGGTTTTGGTTTGTTGTTTTTCTAGATTCTTGAGATGCATGGATAGTTCATTTATTTGATGCCTTTCCAATTTCCTGATATAGTCACGGATTGCTATAGACTTCTCTCATAACACTGGTTTTGCTGTATCCCATAAGTTTTGATATGATGCATTATAATCTTCATATATTTCCAGGAAATTTTTATTTCCTTTTTTATTTCTTCTATGACCCACTGTTCATTCAGGAGCATGTTGTTCAGTTGTCATTTATTTGCTTATTTTCTAGATATTCTTAAGATGTTAACTCCCAGTTTCATTTCATTGTGGTCAGAAAAGATGCATGATATGATTTCAATTTTTTAACTTGCTGAGACTTGCTTTATGGACTAGCATATGGTATGTCATACAGCAAGTTCCATGCACTGATGAAAATAATGTGCATTCTACAATTGTGGGATGAAATGTTCTCTAGATATCAGTTAGGTCCATTTGGTCCATAGCATAGCTTAGTTCTGTTGTTTCTTTGTTGATATTCTCTCTAGTTGATTGTCCATTGATGAAAGTAGGGTGTTGAAGTCCTCCATTACTATTGTATTGAAGTCTATGTCTCCCTTTAGATCCATTAACATGTGTTTTAATAGCCAGGTGCCCTGGTATTGGGTGCTTATATATTTATTACAGTCACAGCTTCCTGTTGAAGGTGGATGCATGTGATCATTACATAATACCCTTTCTTGTTTCTTTTAACAGTTTTTGTGTTGAAGTCTATTTTGTCTGATATTAGGATGGACACATCCACTTGTTTTGGTTTCAATTAGCATGGAATAGATTTTTACGTCTTTTCACTTTCAGTCGGTGTGTATCTTTGTTGGAGAGGTATCTTTCTTATAGGCAGCAAATAGATGGCTCTTGTTTTTTAATCCATGCAGCCAGTCTGTATCTTTTAATTGTAGAATTTAGGCCACTTACATTCAAGGCTACTATTGATAAACACTGGGCCCTGTCATTTTTCCCATAAATAATCCCATTGTTTGCTTTGTATTTCCTTTGTACTTTTACTAGGAGATTTTCTGGTTTCACATATCTTTCCTTAAGAATCATTTTTAAGGCTGGACGAGTGGTGACAAATTCTTTCAATTCCTCTTTTTTGGAAGGTCTTTATTTCACTTTCATTCTTTCATAGATGAGATCTTTTCAGGGTACAATATTTTGGGGGGACAGTTTTTATTTTCTTTTATGACTTGGTCTGTATCGCTCTAATCTCTCCTAGCCTATATAGTTTCTGATGAGAAATCTTCTGTGAGTCTAATTAGAGATGCTCTGAAGATAATCTGGCTTTTCTCTTGTGCACATTTTAGAATCTGATCTTTATGCTTTCCTGTTGAAAGTTTGACTAGTGTGTCCTGGTGAAGATCTTTTCTGGTCCCAAGCTTCCCTTCAGTCCTCTTCTTAATTATGTAATGATAAATACATTGTCCTCTCTGCAATACTCTCAATGCACTCTATTTCCTTATTTGTGATTTGTATTTTCCTTTCACTGAGCACTTAACAAGTATTCATTTGCTATTATTATTATTTGAAAAAGAGACAGAAAGAAATCCTATATGCTGATTCACTCTCCAAATACCTACAACAAACAGGGTTGGGCCAACTCAAAGATGAGTGCCAGTAACTTATTCCTGGTGTTGCATCTATGGTGCAAAGACCATCCCCCTGCTTCCTGCTAGGGTGCGTGTTAGCAAAAAGCTATAATTGAGAACCTGAACTGGTATATGAACCCAGATTCTACATTATGTGATGTGGGTGAATTAATCAGCATTTTAAAAACCTGAGCCTATATTTTTCATGTTTTATTGTGTATCTCCTTAATTGCCTCTACTCACCATTCTCTGAACCCTAAATATTGCCCTATGGGTTGAACAGGTGCTATTTTCATAGTTTTACCTTCAAGACACTAAAACATGATTGGGACAAACAGAGGCTCCAAAAAATTTGATTGAACTGGTAAAACAATGGTTGCCTTTTAAACTGTGCTTATATGGGCCGGTGCTGTGGCCCAGTGGGTTAACTCCCTGGCCTGAGGCGCCAGCATCCCATATTGGTGCCAGTTTATGTCTGGCCGCTCCACTTCTAATCCAGCTCTCTGTTATGGCCTGGGAAAGCAGTAGAAGATGGCTCAAGTCCTTGGGCCCCTGCACCCATGTGGGAAACCTGGAAGAAGCTCCTGGCTCCTGGCTTCGGATTGGCACAGCTCTGGCCATTGCAGCCAACAGGAAAGTGAACCATCAGATGGAAGACCTTTCTCTCTCTGCCTCTCCTTTCTCTGTGTAACTCTGAATTTCAAATAAATAAAATAAATATTTAAAAAATAAAATGTGCTTATATTAACAAATATTTTAACATGAATATATGTATAACGAATATGAAAACTTACTCAGCATCATCTTTATTAAATCTACACCATGGTGTTGATGCCTATCTGGTATATGCGCAGTGCCATGCACCTCCATCCCTCCTCAGTGATAAATGTCAACATTATATTATTTCCATCTCTTTGTACAAATTTTATAAGTGTTTAATACATATTTTTGCATCCACAATAAGTATAGTAATGAGTTGTCAGTTTTTCAGTACTATGAAAGTAGCAGCATGCTTCATATGATATATTTTCCTTCCTCAACCTACCTTTTCCCTTTATCATATTTCAGTTTCATTAGATTTTTTTTTGTAAAGAGGCTGTATCAGTTTCTACCACTGTGAGTTATTTTATCTCTTTATTCATCTTAATTTTGTCAATAATCAATGTTAAATGGCAATTTATTGCTTTTAAATTTGCATTTCCCTAATTACTGGTGATGTAGACATTCATGCTTGTGTTTTATTTACATTGCATGTCTTCTGAGATATAGCTGCGAATCAACGGCTTTGATCATTTTACTCATTTTTCTTATAAGAAATATTTAACATTCTGAGTAGTGTTTCTTTGTTGGTAGTAATCATTGCAAATGGCTCCACAAAATTTGTGTCTGGCCATTTAAGTTTGTTATGGTAACTTCTTTTGTAAAGAATAATATAATTTGAATATATATTCATAACTTTTAAAAATTTGAATTCTTTATGATTTACTAAAGAAATCCTTGCTTATCTCAGACCAAAAAGATAATCACATATATTTTTATTTATTTTTTTCCTTTTAGTTCTTCAGTCCATCTGAAATTTATAGTTGTATTTGGTATAAAGTGAGAAACTCACTTAATTTTTTTTTGTATGGAAAGCCAATTTTCTCAGCAAGATTCAATGACTTGGAAAATAGTCAAAACTCACTAATTTGTAATGCTGGTTTAAAATGGACTGAATTTGCTACATGTGTGTAAATATGTTTTAGGGTAATTGATTCTGTTCCAATATCCTTGTATTAATATTATTGGAATATTGATATTATTTGATGAATTAATTTCTACCATATGTTTCTCTCCCTAAAATTTTTATATTTGTTCTTTTGTTCCACAATTATTATATGCCACTTTAACAGTTGTATGGCATCTATTTAGTTTGGAATTATATGAAATGTTTAATTATATTCTTTAAATGATAAGTATTTCCTTCCATAATAATGTTGTAATCATTTTTATTATTATCTGTTAAAATAATTTAAGTAGCTTAATTTTTCTCATGGAATTTTTGTCAGCTTTTTTAATTTTAGATTTATTCTGAGCATGTAAAATCAAATGTGAATGTTCTGTAATTGAAATTCCATTTTTAATTTTTGATTCTGGTATTTTGAGTGTAGCTGTAGGAAAAAAAAAACAATAAATGCATTTATTCACAAGTTCGATTTGATGAATAAACAGCCTAACTTGCTTACATTATCACTTAGTGCATAGAAAGCACTCAATATTTATTAACTATTGCTGTCTATGATGACATTCAGATTGTTGTATTGGCAGATTAATGCTAGATTTAAAAAATGGGTTATTTCTAGGATGGCTGAAAATGAGTTTCTGTACCCAAGTTATAAACACACAACCAACACTTTAACCTCAGATATCTTTTTGTTAGATGTCCCTACATGGAGAGGGTCTAAAATTGGTGACAATTCTGATTGAATTATCAAAATATTATGCTTTTGCTTCTGTTGCTACTGTGAAAAAAAAAGGTTTTTAAGTTTCTGTAGCACCATGACTTATTTTATACAGATATTTAACCAGGTAATCATGAAAATTTATTGTAGAATCTCTGTACTCTATTTGTAGAGTATCTTTATAATATTCTTTAACCACCAGTAAGGAGAGTTTTGCTCTTCTTTATCAATTTATATGACCAATTTATCTGTTCATTTATTTTACATCCATGAGTCATCTGTAAACTCTATCATAATCTGTAATCAAGGATACAACACACAGCTATGGATTATAGTCACCATATTGTACAGTAAAAAGCTAATTTTAATCATTCCACAATGTACAATAAATAATATGTGTTGTGCCATGAGGATTAATTCCTGGATTGGTAAGTGCCCGAACAACTATGATTATAGAGACAATACAAAGTTATCTGGTATGAACAATATACTGTGGAAAATAAGGGTGAGTAGTGGTCCAAATAATTAATTATCATTACTATGAAACCAGATACTTAAGATGAGAAATTTTGTTATAAAAATGTACTTTAGACCGTCGCCGCGGCTCACCAGGCTAATCCTCCGCCTTGAGGCGCCGGCATACCGGGTTCTAGTCCCAGTCGGGGCACCGGATTCTGTCCCGGTTGCCCCTCTTCCAGGCCAACTCTCTGCTGTGGCCCGGGAGTGTGGTGGAGAATGGCCCAAGTGCTTGGGCCCTGCACCCCATGGGAGACCAGGAGAAGCACCTGGCTCCTGCCATCAGATCAGCGCAGTGCGCCGGCCGTGGCGGCCATTGGAGGGTGAACCAATGGCAAAAGGAAGACCTTTCTCTCTGTCTCTCTCTCTCTCACTGTCCACTCTGCCTGTCAAAAAAAAAAAATGTACTTTGTTTATCTTTGTGTATTTGAAAGACAGAGAAAATAGGGGTGTGAGGAGGAAGCAATAGAGATAGAGCTAGAGAGAGAGAAATAGAGAGAGAGAATGATAGAGAGGGATCTTGAATCTACTGGTTCATTCCTCAAATACCCCCAACATCCAGGCTTGGACAAAGACATTGATGGAGGCCTAGAATTCTATCTAGGAATCTCACCAGAGTAGCTGCTATTTCCCAGGGTATGCATTGGCAGCAAAGTGGAATAAGAAGCTGAGCCAGGAGTAAAACCCAGGCACAATGACATGGCGTCTTAGGTATCACAGTGGCATCTTAATCATTGTGTGCTTAGTGCCACAATGTTTCTTTTATATCACTGATATAGTATGAGTTAAATGAGTTGAGCCATGTCTTCAATCACTTTATATATTCTATCACATTAACAGTTTTTAAAATTCATATTTGAAATTACATGTCATATGAATTTTCAATAAACTGAAATATAATTCTTAAATATTTGAAAAGTGATTTTTCATGTTAAAACACTGTGACTGAGTCCAAAATTTCAAATTTCCTCATCTATTTCACCTGTCATCTTAATTTTAATTATTATTTGTGATACTCATTCTTTCATCTATTTATTTTCATTTATGAATGTAATTACTCAGTAAGGCCATTTGTGATAATAATCACCATTAGAATCTAATTATCAGTAGAATTTACAGTGTATTTATAAGGTAAAATGGAAGTTTTTGGTTGTGCTTATTGATGTTTAATTATTTTATTTTCATAGTTCATATATGATAAATTTATCATGGAACATCCATGTAACTTACTAAAATTTCCTATGTATTTATGTGTTTCTTCATTTAACATCACCTCTTATAGATTTACTGCTATTACTTGGTGGTTGAGAATATAGATGACATATAGACAGTATTTTGGTTAACATCTTGAGTTCATTCCATTATTTATTAGTGTGTCAACTTGATATGTGAGGAAATCACAAAATTGCAAAGCAAGCAAGAACACACTTAAGAATTTCTTTCATATAAAAAAGTTCAAGATTAAAGTTCTTCTGTATTCCATGGCTTTGTGGGACTTTATCTTGTCCCTCAAGACTCCTACCAGAGACCCTTTTAACATGGTCAAATCCAGGAAACAAAGAAGGGGATGAAGAGAAAAAGTAGGAGCCATTTGACTGTAGGGACCAGGAGTCTCACCAATGTTTCTCTTTCGTACATTGCATTGGCCAAGCCTGTACCATGTGATTGCCTCTATCGATAAGGCAGGTAATAGAATGCTAAAATTTATTTGCCTACAATGCTGCTTCAACAAATTAAGAGTTCTAGTAATAGGATAAATGGGAAAATGAAGACATTTCTAGTCAAAATTCCAAGTTTTAAAGAATTCACACTCCTGCTGAGAGTAAGACATAGCTATTCCACATATCCTACAATGTTTGGTATTTGCAGTTTTGAACTATAGCTGCTCTAGGAATTGTGTGGCTGTTTTATAGGGGATTTACACTTCCTTAATGAATAATGAATATATCTCTTGTTGCCTGCACTTATTACTGTTGATTTTTGTGATCATTATTTGCAAAAGTCTTATGAATCAAAGATCACTAGGAATCAAAGAACAAGCAGGTTATCTGACAAAGCTGGATTTGCAGGCTTAATACAGCAAGGGAAAGAACACCATGCAAACCCTAAAATCACTCTGTAAAAAGGATTAGGAAAATCTAGTTTGTAAGGATTGACTTCTTAATGAATGATTCCTAGTATGGTCTCAGGTAAGTAGGGGTCAGTTCTGATTGGAATCTGTCTCTAAAGTAGGCTCATAAGGAGAGAGATTGGGGCTTGCATCCTGACGGGAGCAAAGGGCAGCTTGAGATTAGGTTTCCCCAGTAATAGCTGAGACTGGCAGAGTGGGTCATGGACACCCTTGATAAGAAAACAATAGTCATGAAAAACAGGGGTCATTGCGACATTCCCCAGTGGTGGCATGGACTTGGGATAACACCACTTGCAGCTAATTCAGCAGCTGTCTTTAACTGTGTCTGTCCTCCATTGTGAGTAAGGGTGGAGCTGCATTTTCACCTTTTTCAGTTCAAGCTGGTATTCTCTCTCTCAGTCCGAGGCAGGATTCCTTATGTGGTCTCGATATCATTGTTGGTTATGTAAGCAGATAATCATTTACCAATTTCTTGTTTTTCCTATTCTTCTTTTAATAACGCCTCTGGTGAATGTAAATCCTTAATTACAGAAAGTGAAATTAATCAATTTTTAGTTCAGAGTTGGTATTTAGTGATTCTCATTAAAGACATGCTTATCTGTATCTAGTTCATGAAGGTATTTTCCCATTATTTTCTAGATTTGTTACTTTCTCTTTCACATCAAGGATACAATGCATCTGGAACTGATTTTTGTAGCCATTATAAGGAAAGAATGTAGATAATGAGTTTAATTTGTCCTCTAACATCTTAATTGCCCAGTGATATTTATTTTTATTTAATTATTTATTTAAAGAGAATGGATTTTATGTATTTCAAATATACAATTTTAATTAATTAATGATTTTCCATCAATTACCCCCTCCCTCCTCCTTCCTTTCTTTTTATTCCTTTTAATTATTATGATAACATACATTAAAAGTACTTTATAATCCTCCATTAAATAAAGAATTCAACAAGTAGAAGGTAGAAAAGGCACTATTCCACAGGAATATAAACAAGGGCTGTAAGCAATAATCATCTCAAATGCCGATTTCATGCGTATACCTTAAATTTTCTGTACCCTCTGTATTAGTTATCTCAAATCAGAGTAAACTGATGACATGTCTTTTTCAGTCTGGCATTTTTCTTAAGCATAATGGTCTCTAGTTGCATCATTTTGTTACAAAATACAGGGTTTCACTCTTTTTTATGGCTTAGTCATATTCCATAGTGTATAAATACCACATTTTGTTTATCCAGTCATGAGTTGATGGGCATCTAAGTTGATTCCATATCTAGCTATTGGGCATTGAGCTGTAAACATGAAGGTACAGATAACTCTCTCATATGCAGATATCGTTGGGTAAATTCCTAGGAGTGGGATGGCTGAGTCACATAATAGATTTATTTCAGACGTCTGAGGAGTCTCCATACTATTTCCATAAGCATTGTACTAGTTTACATTCCCACCAGCTGTGTATTATGGAACCTTTTTCTCTACACCCTCACCAGCATTTGTTATTTTTTGATTTTTGGAAGATAGCCATTCTAACAGGGATGAGGTAAAACTTCATTGTACTTCTTATTTCAGTTTCTGTGATGACTATTTACCCTGAGCATTTCTCCATGTGTTCATTGGCAATTTGTATTTGATTCTTTTCTTTTTTTTTTTTTTACTTGAAAGTCAGAGCTACACAGAGAGAAGAGAGGCAGAGAGAGAGAGAGAGGACTTCCATCTGATGGTTCACTCCCCAGTTGGCCACAATGGCCAGAGCTGTGCTGATCCGAAGCCAGGAGCCAGGAGCTTCTTCCAGGTCTCCCACATGGGTGCAGGGGCCCAAGGACTTGGGTCATCTTCTACTGCTTTCCCAGGCCACAGTGGAGAGCTGGATCGGATGTGGAGCAGCTGGGTCTTGAACCTGCGCCCATATGGGATGCTGGAGCTTGAGCCCAGGACATTAACCCACTGCGCCACAGCGCCAGCCCCTGTATTTGAATCTTAGAATGTGTCTGTCTGCATCCTTTGCCCATTTCTTAGCCAGATTGCTGTTTTGGCTGTTTTTGAGTTTCTTGAGCACTATATATATTTTGAATATTAATATGTTATCTGATGTATAGTTTGTCAATATTTTCTCCCATTCTGTCAATGGCCACTTCACATTACTGCATTTTCATTTTTGTACAGGAGCTTCATAGCTTGACTAATTCCGTCTGACTCATTTTCCATTTATTACCTGTGCTTCTGGGGTCTTATCTAAGAAGTCTTTGCATATGCCAATGTCTTGCAGTATTTCCACTATGTTTTTGCCTTGTACTTTGATTATGTCTAGATCCTTGATCCATTGTTAGTTGATTTTGTATAAGATATAAGGTGTGGGCCTTCTTTCATACTGCATGTGGATATCTGATTTTCCCAACACCACTCTGTTGAAGAAACTGTCCTTCCTCCCCAGAGTGATTTTAACTCGTTTGTCAGTGGTTAGTTGGTTGCATATATGTGTATTAATTTTTGTGGTTTCTAATATGCTCATCGGTCTACATGTCTATTTTTGTGCCAGTATCAAGCTGTTTTGAACATAACTGCCCGGTAATATGTCTTAAAATCTGCTGTTGTGACTCCTCCAACTTTCTTTTTTACTGTTCTTGGTAATATTTAAATATTTACATTTCTTTCTCCCTGTCTTTTTGTGTTTAAGATTGTTGTAGCTATTTGTGATCTCTTCTGTTTCCATATAGATTTTACTGTTGATTTTCTAGCTCTGAGAATGTCCTTGGTATTTTCATTGAGATTGCATTGAATCGATACATTGTTTTGGGTAATGTAGACAGTTTGTTGACATTAATTTTTTTTTAATTTTTTGACAGGCAGAGTGGACAGTGAGAGAGAGAGACAGAGAGAAAGGTCTTCCTTTGCCATTGGTTCACCCTCCAATGGCTGCCACGGCCAGTGTGCTGCGGCCGGCGCACTGTGCTGACCCGATGGCAGGAGCTAGGTACTAAACTGGTCTCCCATGGGGTACAGGGCCCATGCACTTGGGCCATCCTCCACTGCACTCCCGGGCCACAGCAGAGAGCTGGCCTGGAAGAGGGGCAACCGGGACAGAATCCGGCGCCCCGACCCGGACTAGAACCCGGTGTGCCGGCACCGCTAGGTGGAGGATTAGCCTAGTGAGCCGCGGCGCCGGCGACATTAATTCTTCAAGTCTGTTTTCTCACGTCTTCTTTCTTTCATTAATTTTTTTTTGTAATTTTCATCATAGAAATCTTTCATTTCCTTGGTTAAATTTATACCAAGTTAATTAAAAATGTTTGTAGATATTGTGAACTGGAATGGTCTCTTTATTTATTTTTATGTTTTATTTTAGGTTAACAAATTTCATGTATTTCATCTATAAAGATTTTGGAACATAGTGATACTTCCCACCTCATCCTCCTTCCTACCCACACTTCCTCGTCCTTCTTCTCTTATTTCCTCTTAATTTTTACAATGATATTTTTAATTTACTTTATACACATAAGATTAATCCTACACTAGGTAAAGAGTTCAACAAATAGTAAAAAAAAAAAAAGAGAAAAAAAAAAAACCACCATTCCTCAATGGTAAAAACAAGGGCTGTATACAATGGAACAACTTCGCCAAACTTTCTCATGAGTACCAATTGTCTCTTGCTGGATTCACACACACACACACACACACACACACACACACACACATATATACACACATATATATATATGATTACATATGTATCTATATATAAAATATATAGATGATATATATGATCATGGCATCTGCAAACAGAGATCATTTGAATTCCTCCTTTTCAAATTGTTTCCCTATCATTTCTTTTGTTGCCTAATGACCCTGGCTAAAACCTCCTGAATTCTATTGAATGGTAGTGGTGAATGTGGCATCCTTAGCTGGTCTAGAATCTTAGTGAAAATACTTTCAGCTTTTCCCTTTTCAATATGAAGCTGGCTGTGGATTCCTCATATAGTTTCTTGAACATGTTGATGTCCATTCTTTCTATTCCAAGTTTGTTTAAGGTTTTCATTATGAAAAGGTGTTGTATTTTGCCCAATGCATTCTCTGCACTATTAAGATAATCACACGGTTTTTTGCTCTTGAAATTTTAGTGTGATATATCACATTTACTGATGTGCATATATCAAACCATTCCTACATCCCTGGGATGAATCCTACTTAGTCAAGGTAGACAATCATATATTTAGATCCTTGAACCATTGTGAGTTGATTTTTATATAAGGTGTAAGGTAAGGTCTTGTTTCATTTGTTGAAGAAACTTCCCTTTCTCTAGGGATTGATTTTAGCTCATTTATCAAAAATTAGTTGGTTGCAGATATGTGGATTAATTTCTGGGGTTTCTATTCTCTTCCCGTTGGTCTACATGTCTTTTGTGTGTGTGTGTGTGTGTGTGCTAGCATCAGGCTTTTTCAATTATAATTACCCTGCAGTATGTCTTGAAGTCTGGTGGTGGGATGCCTCTGGTTTTGGTTTTGTTGGTTAAGATTAGTTTAGATATTTGTGGTTTCTTGTGCTTCTATATGAAAATTAGCATTATTTTTTTCTAGACCTGAGGAAAATTACCTTGATATTTTGATTGGGACTTCATTAAATTTGTAAATTTCTTTTGGTGGTATAGAGATTTTGATGATATTAATATCTTTTTTGGGCTTTATTTCAGTTTTGTTTATTTCTTCTCCATTTTTACTTTTCCTGTTTCCCTAAATTGGTCCTTCTTTTTCTAGGTCCTTGCAATGCATCAGTAACTCATTTATGTTATCTCTTTCCAATTTCTTGATGTAGGCACCACTAATTGCTATAAAACTTTCCTCTTAACACTGTTTGTTGTATCCCATGTGTTTTGATATGTCGTGTTGTTATCTTAATTCCCTTTTGATTTCTTCTATGACCCATTGTTTATTCAGGAACATGTTGTTCACTCTCCATGTATTTGCATATTTTCTAGAGATTCTAGAAATTCTTGAGTTGTTAATTTCCAGCTTCATTACATTGTTGCCAGAAAAATACATGGTACAAATTCAACTTTTCTAAAATTTCTTGTGATTGTGTTATGGCCTAGCTTATGGTTTACCATAGCAAACATTCCATATACTGATGAAAAGAATATGTAATCTGTGGTTGTGTAATACCATATTCTGTAGATATAAATTAGGTACATTTGGTCAATAATGTTGATTAGCTCTGTGGTTTCTTTGTTGATTTTAGTCTAGGTGATCTGTCCATTGATGAAAGTCGACAGTTAAAGTCTCCCATTATTATATTATTATTGTATTGAAGCCTCTGTCACCCTTCAGATCCAGTAACATTTGTTTTATAGAGCATGTTGCTCCAGGATTGTGTGCATATACATTTACTATATTCTCATTTTCCTGTTGAATTGATCCCCTAATCATTAAATCATGCCCTTCTTTGTCTCTTCTAAGAGTTTTAGTCTTAAAGTTGATTTTATTGGATATTATGATGCTTATTCCTGCTTTCTTTAATTTTTGTTTGCATGCAATATATTTTTCCAACCTTTCATGTTCAGTCTGTGTGTATCTTTGTGGCTGATGTGTTTTTCTTGTAGGCAACATATCGATGGCTCTTGATTTTGAATCCATTCATCCAGTAGCTATCTTTTAATTGGAAAATTTAATCCATTACTTTCATGGTTCTTATTGCTAATGACTTGTTCCTGCAATTTTTTGCTTTAAATATTCTTGTTGTTTGCTTTGGATCTTCTTTGTTTTCTGCTTTCACTTTTTTTCATGATGTTGCTTATCTTTCTCTGTTTCTGTGTGTAGCACATCCTTAATTATTATAAATGTAAGAATGGCTGGATAGCAATGAATTCTTTCAATTTCTGCTTGTTTTGGATGCCTTTATTTCACCTTCATTTATAAATGAGAGCCTCACTGGAAACCGTATTCTGAACTGACACTTTTTTTTTTTTTTTTTTTTTTTTAGGATTTGGACTATATCTCTCCATTCTCTTCTGGCCTATAGAGTTTCTGATGAGAAATCTGCTGTCAATCTAATTGGAATCCCTTTAAAGGTAATCTGACATTTCCATTTTGTGCATTTTTTGCATCTTTTATTTTTGAAAATTGAACTACAATGTGTCATGGTGAAGATTTTCTTGATTGTGTCTATCTGGGGTTCTATGTGGTTCTTGGACTTGGAGGTTCGTATAGTTCTCTAATTTAGGGAAGGTTTCTGCTTCTGTTTTACTGAGTAATTCTTCTTAGACATTTTGTTTTTTCATTCCTTCAAGAATTCCTAATATAGGTATATTTAATTATTTGATGGTATTCCACGTATCTCAAACACTGTTTTTTAGCTATTCTAATTTTTCTTCTTTTTTATTGTCTAAAACTTGTTTTCTAGCTTGGATATTGTTTCTTCTGCCTCACAAAGTCTGTTGTTGTGGCTTATGCTGCGTTTTTTATTTGATATAACAAATTTTTCATTTCTAATATTTCAGTTTGAGTTTTCTTTAATATCTCTATTTCCCTTCAGAATTTCTATACCATGTCATGTACAGATCTCTTTAACTTGCATAATTGCTTCTCTGCGTTTTTGAGTAATCTTACTCTCATTCTTATGTATTCCTTTTCAGGCACTTTGTCAATCTCATCTTCACAGTCTAATACTTAAGTATTAGACTTAAGTATCATTGTGATTATTTTGTGGACATAATGCCTTTCTTGTTCATGTTTCTTATATTTTTGTGTTTATTTTAAGCATCTGGGGAACACTTGATGGTATGCCTCAGAAGGCTTTCTTCTTGTAAATGTGATTTTAAGGCTGACTAGAATGTCTCTACCTTTAGTAGATTTCTAGACATGTGCATTAGATGGGATATTCTTTGTGTGTGATTAGGGCAAGTCCTGAGTGACATTTGGCATGGTAGGTCTTCTTAATCATCAGTAGCAGGGAGAGGATGATCATGCTGGCTGACATATTCACAGTTTCAAACTTTCTCTATACTAAGATGAATCGGCTTCTTAGGGTGAGCTCATAGTGCTTGTGTACCACACACACTCAGGCACATGAGCTGCACAAAGGATCTATGTGATATGTTAATAATTTAGAATTCACTATTTACTTTGCATTATATAGAATTTCACACAGAAGAAATCAGAAAGTATAGATCCTCTGTTTTGGGCTTCTTTCACTCTCCACAATATATTAAGAGTAATCTATGTTTTTACATTTGTTAGTTTTTTTAGTCATTTTTATTAGTGAGTACTGAGATTTGGGGTGTGTGTGTGTGTGTATCTTATACATTATGTATCAATGGAAATTCATATCATTTTTGTTTTCATCCTTTGGGGATGTTGCAAGAAATGCTATAAACTGAATGCTTATAAGCAATAGAATTTTCATTTCTAGACCATGAAGTAAAAGGTCAAGGCAGATTTGGCGTTTGATATGAACCTACTTCCTAGATGACCATAGCTTACTGTAACCTCACATGGCAAAAGGGAAGAAGGATCTTTCCGAGACATCTTTTCCAAGAACTGTTGCAGGAGTCTGAATTTCTAATTGCTCAAGTTCATGTTTCATGCCCATGAAAAATCAGGAGTGTGGACAACTAAGAGCATACAAAGAAGAAGTATTTTACTGAAGAAAGTTTAGAGATAGAGACACACATGGCAGCAGGGGGGGAGATAGCAAAAGCTAAATAAAAAGCTGCTGGCAGGGCTGAGGGGGTCACTGAAGATTGGAACTGTTGAGAACTGATTCTGTAGGGGCTTTTATGGACTTTTAGGGGTGACGTTCTCATGATTTTGCAGGAAAGGCATTCAGAAATGGCAGTTTTGGTTGGTTAATTGGCTGAAGTTAAGTCCCCACCCAAGATTCAAAAAAGAAAATAGAAAATACATGAGACTTTCTGCATAAATGCACTAAATTCTCATTATCCAGGTCAGTTACCACAGAACAGTAAACTCTTGGTTAAAGGACTAGCCCATGACATCAGTCTCCTGCACAGAAGCTGGCTACCTGACTTTTCTCAAGTTCTCCTAAACTCATCTCCAGATGGTGGGAAGGTGTTCCAAAGACTCTGTGTACCTGGCCAAGAATTTCTGTTTATGTCATACCCGCTATGAACAGGTAACCGTAGCTGCCATTATGAAGAAGGGGTGACGATCACTCTGGTTACTTCAAACTGGAGAGGGACAACATTGGAGACAGCAGGAAGCACTCCTCCTCCAGAGGTCTCTCCAAGGGTCACTGGTGGAAGGCCTGCCTCCATGAATCCCTCTACAGGACTATCTGGAGTTTGATAACCTTTGTATGAGAAGTGATAAGGTGTACATGAAGGGTGGGTGTACAGGACTGAAACATCAGCAGTGTTGCAAAAATGCAAAGAGTTAGAAAGGGATAAATCCATGCCCATACATGAGAAAACCCAAAAGAAGACAACAGGAGTATATCCAGCTAGGACTTGAGCCTGCCTATTCTCTTACATCATCTATGAGCCTGACATCCTATAGAATCTCTATATTTTCTTCTACCTAGTGGGAGGTGTCAACCTAAAAGCAAGATGTTTTATTTAATAATGCACATATCTGCCTTGTTGGGCCATGATGATGTCTTATGCCCAACGCATTTGCAAGACCATAGAACCCAATGAGTTATCAGAGTTTTGTTGAATCCCAATGGCTCTTATCATGGCCTCCAGTCTCTGCTGACCCATAAGAATGAGATTTAAGATGGATATTTCCAAGGTGGAGACACTAACAAGCCAAAAATGCCTCTGTAAACAGGGTTTCCCAATCTGTGTCTTTCCAAGGTGGGGGAATCTCTTAGGTATGTCCCTCAAAATAAGTGGGACTTTTGTAAGCCCTCACTGTGGTGCATATAGTCAACAGGGTTAAAGCCAAGTGAAGTCAAACCATGGCACTGCACTCTTAGTGGCGGTGAGCAGGTGAATAATAGCAAGAAAAGAAATAGAACCCTAAGTAGCAAGGCTATCCGCAAAATAACAGCAGCTTGGTGATGGGACTAAAGGGTGGGACTGAGAATAAAGGCTGGGGAAAAGTATGCGTAACAGATTTACTTATCTTTTTTTTTAAAACTTTTATTTAATGAATATAAATTTCCAAAGTACAGCTTATGGATTACAATGGCTTCCGCCCCATAACGTCCCTCCCACCCGCAACCCCCCCCTTTCCCACTCCCTCTCCCCTTCCATTCACATCAAGATTCATTTTCGTTTCTCTTTATATACAGAAGATCAGTTTAGCATACATTAAGTAAAGATTTTAACAGTTTGCTCCCACACAGAAATATAAAGTGAAAAATACTGTTTGAGTACTAGTTATAGCATTAAATCACAATGTACAGCACACTAAGGACAAAGATCCTACATGAGGAGTAAGTGCACAGTGACTCCTGTTGTTGACTTAACAAATTGACACTCTTGTTTATGGCCTCAGTAATCACCCTAGGCTCTTGTCATGAGCTGCCAAGGCTATGGAAGCCCCCTGAGTTCACCGACTCTGATCATATTTAGACAAGGCCATGGTCAAAGTGGAAGTTCTCTCCTCCCTTCAGAGAAAGGTACCTCCTTCTTTGATGACCCATTCTTTCCACTGGGATCTCACTCGCAGAGATCTTTCATTTAGGTTTTTTCTTTTTTTTCCCAGAGTGTCTTGGCTTTCCATGCCTGAAATACTCTCATGGGCTTTTCAACCAAATCCACATGCCTTCAGGGCTGATTCTGAGGCCAGAGTGCTGTTTAGGACATCTGCCATTCTATGGGTCTGCTGTGTATCTCACTTCCCATGTTGGATCATTCTCTCCCTTTTTGATTCTATCAGCTAGTATTTGCAGACACTATTCTTGTTTATGTGATCCCTTTGGTTCTTACTCCTATCATTATGATCAATTGTGAACAGAAATTGATCACTGGGACTAGTGAGATGGCATTGGTACATGCCACCTTGATGGGATTGAATTGGAATCCCCTGGTATGTTTCTGACTCTACCATTTGAGGTAAGTCAGCTTGAGCATGTCCCGAATTCCACATCTCTTCCCTCTCTTATTCCCACTCTTATACTTAACAGTGATCACTTTTCAGTTAAGTTTCAGCACTTAACAATAATTGTGTATTGATTACAGTATGTTATCCCTCTTAGTATTTTTTTGTTTGTTCTACTTAATACTTTTGGTTGAATACTTATCTTTTAAAAAAGTAATCTGAATCCCTTGGTGGCTTGGCAGGAGTCCTTGTCTTCCTTGGAGATGTCAACGTTGTCTTCAGAGATTAAATCTGATGTTGGTTCAGAAACCCAGGAATGGAGGAACAGGAATCTAATCCAGACAATTTTACCATCGTGAGGGGTAGAAAGAATCAGAAAATGGGGTCCTAATTACCTGTCCTCTGTAGAGCAAGTGTGAGTTGGGAGGACCTTGACTAACAGTGAGTTTCCTGGGGGTATATGTAGAGCTTCCCAATACCCTCGATTTTGTCTCTGGGAGAGCGTGAGTGGCCTGTTGAAATTTGGCAACTTCTGTGTTGGATTTGATCATGTAAAGAAAGGATGACCATGCAGTATTTTCAAAGTGCTCAAACCTATCTTTGAAGGGGTATTTCAATTACACTTATGAGCAGTAGAGAGATACTCTGAGTTCCAATAGCCTGTTTCTGAAGTTTTCTTCTAGTATCTGAGAATGATGGAATAATGAGTTATTTAACAAAGGGCTTTGCTGAGATGCCTGCACAGGCATACTAAGAGAAGAGGGGAAATCTTAATTTGAGGGAAGAGCAGAAAAGGTGGCTTCAGTATCTAGGACGAAGTCAACCTCCTTCCTTTTGATGGCTGGGACCAACTGAAGCTTCTGGGTGCTGCTGATCTGGGTAGTAGGAGCCTGTGAGGGAAGTCCTGGGTCTCTTCAGTCTTCTCAGGACATCTGAGGAAGGGGCTCTGACCTCAGAGGCCTGGGTCTCTGGGGCAGTCAACCCTCTATGGATCCCCATTGTCCTTCCACAGTCATAACCCTTTGGAGATTCCTGGGGATCCCCGGTTGGTGTGTCCACAAAGCTGCCACCAGGCCTTCACCTTTTCCTCATTCCTTCTTTATGATTGTTTGGTCTCCTCCTGGTCACAATTGTAAAAGATTAAAGTGTTGACTTTCAGGAGATTTTCTAAGCTATTCTCAGGTCTAGTAACCAGTTTTTGGAAAATTTCTCCTAATGCCTGAAGCTGAATGAATATTGAACTGATCCTTTGAGATCACCTGTTCTTCTACCAAATCAAGAGATGGGGAAACACGCTTGACTAAAGCCTTGATGCTTCAAAGAAGGTGGGGGTTTTCTCTGGACCTTGCTCATGGTGGAAAGCAGGGGGTAGTTTAGGGACCTGGTCTTGGTCCTCCTTAATCTCTCCAGGATACAGCCATGATATGGTTTCATTTCCATTCATCTACAGGAGTCATATGTTGTACAGTTAATGTGAGGCTCTTCCTAAGGAATGACCTGTTTCCCTGTAATATATGTCTCTTCTAGGTATATCTTCTGTGATTAGGTGAGGATGTAATTGTTATATAAATTTCACCCCCCAGTGTTTTTGCAGTTTGGAAAGCAGTTTGTTTTCCAGTCTCTGTTGCGGTCTGATTTAAGAGTACCATTATATCTTTCTAGGTGAGATCAGGTGCCTGGGACAAACTCTGGAAGGCCTCAATATATCTGTCAGGTTCCAAAGTCCCCCGTTTTCTGTCTAAGATCCTTCAGGGGAAAGGGAAACGAAATGAATAGGGCTGCTCAACCTTCTGTGAATCTCCTGTTGGGGTAAAATAGAAGCTGGAGATCAGGTGGCCTGTTTGCCGCTAGGTAATCCAGGATATGTGTGGCATAATGAAACAGGAGTGGGAGAAGGAAGGACCAGTAGAGACTGTGCAGCAGGCTCCACAGTAGGGGAAGGGAGAGGGGAAGCTGGAGTCTTGGCTGTAACTGCTGCTGAAAGTGCCAGGCCTACCTTACAGTTGTGACAAAAGTCTGTCTTGTATCACAAGGCAAAAAAAAATGCTCAGACATAAAGGATGTCGGGCCACCTCCCTGTTCTGCAACACAAGAGTTCTAATTGGAAGGTGGTGCTATAATTAATACTTTCCTCTGAGTGCCAAATATCTCCATCCTCCAGCTTGTATCCTAGCCATGCCATAGTGCATAAAATGACCAGCCATTGTTTTCTTCAAGGTTGACAGCCAAAAGAATCCCAACAATGCAGTCCAAAATGTGCGTGCTGAAGATGGCCTGTTGTCCAGCTAACAGTAGAGGACAAGAAACAAAGGCATCCCTAAGTTTCTGACTCGGAGGTTTTCCTCAATGTACTGACCTGTGGGACCATCCCATCCTGGAGTCTGTAGCAGGGAGAGGTCAGAGAACAGGAGCAGATGCTCCTACCCATGCCTCCACCCCTTCCCATGTGTTCCTGTGCCCTTTATCCTGTATATCACGGCTGTGTGCAACCTGGCACTCATGATAGCCGGCAGGAGTAGTCACCTTTACCTGCACCTGCCTGTGGCCTTGTCTTCCGCCTTTTTGGATCCAGATTTGACCTGTCAGTGTCTGGCTATTTAATGTTTGCTTGCCTATGACTTTGTCAGCCTCTCTTTAAAGAATCTGATGTGTTCCCTGAATCTCCTGGCTTGAACAGGATAAAAGTGCTGTTTTCCTTTTTTTTTTTTTTTCCTCCCCAGAATGTGTGTGCCTCTCACATAGTTGTCAGGTAACTGTCCACTCTGCTCTGGGTGTACTGCCTGGGGGTACAGACTCCCTGCGGAGTCTCCCTAACCACTGTCACTATCCACACCCCCAAAGGTTTTAACTCTTAGTGCCAGGACCCATGAGGAAGGGGAGGCTGTGAGCAAGAAGGAGTGCAGCATGGGAGGACAACCCATGCCTTGTCCCAGTGCCCACCTGGCTGTGGGCAAACCCTGCGCTGGAGGGAGACGGCATATATACCTGCTACCCCAAGCATCACGCAATCAACGTAACTTGCAGGACGAGATAGGTCTATTATACAGATGTGGAGGGGTCTTCTCTGGAACTGTGTCTCATCGACCCTGGAGCCCAACACAATAAGTCTTCATAAAAGCACAGCAAATTCCGCATCATTTGATAACCTTACAACATATTTTATAATCCATTTACCTGAGCATTGTCATCAAAGCGGTGGGCCAGATCTAATTAGAATTACACTAATCACTCATGCAATTAAAAATAGGCAGTTAGCACTAACTTCTTTAAGGCTTGATTCTCTCAAGCAAAAGAGAATCAGATAATCTTGTTGTCCAGAGCTGAAGGAAAAAGTCATCAACAAAATGCCATCTGCTGAGAAAGGGGAAAAAGAAAAATCTATCAGGTTGAAAGGGGTGAATAGGTTAAGGCTTCTCCCTTGCCACCTTAGGTGGAGAAATCCAGCCAGCTGCAGCCAGAGCAGCCCCCTCCCTGCCTGACATTTGAGACTGTGAGGGAGGAAGTAGAGAGAGAGTGGGTTACACAGCTTTTAGTCCAATATCCTCATTGATGTCAGAGTCTGATGCCGATCAGGACGCCTTCAGGGATCAGTGCCAAGTTCACCTGTCCAGAACCCTTCCGTTACTATAGGACCTTCCTCTAGTCTCACGTGGTGGAAGAATTGGCCTGGAAGAAAGCTGAAGCAGAACAAGACTGACATTCTCAGCGCCAAAAAAAGGCAGAGGAGGATTAATCATGTCTGCCACAGCAAGCCTGCCCTCTGAGCCTTTAAGACTGGCAGCCTCGCTAGCTGCTTTTTTTAAATAAATAAATATATATATATATAATTTATTTGACAGAGTTAGACAGTGAGAGGGAGAGAGAGACAGAGAGAAACGTCTTCCTTAGGTTTGTTCACCCCCCAAATGGCTGCCACGGCCGGAGCTACGCCGATCTGAAGCCAGGAGCCCGGTGCTTCCTCCTGGTCTCCCACGCGGGTGCAGGTACCCAAGCACTTGGGCCATCCTCCACTGCCTTCCCGGGCCATGGCAGAGTTGGACTGGAAGAGGAGCAGCCAGGACTAGAACCTGGTGCCCATATGGGATGCCGGCACCGCACGTGGAGGATTAGCCAAGTGAGCCATGGCACCAGCCCCCGAGCTAGCTGCTTTTAATTGGCTGACAGAGTTCCTGTGTTTTTAATTTTTAGTGGACTGTAGTGTAGAACGAGGATCTCCAAAAAGAAGCACCGGCAGTCTGTTTGTAGTCACCCTTCTGGCAATCCTGAATGAGCCCCAAGAAAGCTGTAGATTTTCCAGTGTCCTAATTGCTTGGGTTTGTGTCTCATGACAACAAAGAATTAGGAGCACAGACAAGGACAAGGATGCAAAGCAGAAGCAATTTATTGGAAAAAAGCAGAGAAAGCAAAAGAAAATATTCGTTGCAATTCTGAGAAGGTCCCCTCTGAAGGAGGGGACCACTGAGAGCTGAGTGTCTGGAAGGTTTTATAGACTGTGAAAGGGGATGTGCGCGTGGTTGATCTGGGAGTGACACGGAGAAGTGATGGCTTTGATTGGTTAACTTGATGAACGTTGAGTCTCCAAGTGAGGTTCAATACGGACAACAGAAAACACATGAAATTTCCCCCCCAACATATATCAAATTCTCATTGGCTAGATAAGGTACAACAGCGCAGAAAACCGTTGATGTAGGACTGGCACATGACATCAACATTCTTCAAGAAGCTGGTTGCTTGCCTTTTCTCATGTCCTCCTAGACTCATCTCCAGATGGTAGTGAGGGTCCCCTGATCCCTCTCTATTTAGGTGGGAATCAAGTTCTCCATCACCATCACTGTCATGAAATAGGGCTCTGTCTTCAAGACCTAACCTGCAAAAGGATCCAACTCCCAGTACCATTGCTTTGCAGCTTTGAATTTCAACATAAGAATTTTGGAAGGACAAAAACATTCAGTGAAATGCATTTACATTTTGATTCATTATGAATAATGCTACTGTGAACATTAATGTAGAAGTTTTACATGAACAAATATTTTCATGTCTATTAGATAAAAACCTAGTATTATAATTTTTGTTTCATATGTGTACATATGATCATAAGATTTTAAGAAATGCTGTATCATTCTGTACTCATCAGAAATGTGTCATTCTGTAGTTGATTAGCATCCTTACTGGAAGGAACAGAATTTTATGTGATACAGCAATCTCACACTTAGATAACAAAGAGAAATTCACTGACCACATTTGTAACTTATGCACTAATGTCCATAGTAGTATTTTTCTTAATAGCCAACATATTTAAACAACTCACATGTCCATCAAATGATCAATGAATTTGAAAAATGGTGCATAACTATGTAATATCTTATTGTTCAGCAATGAAAATTATGAAGCATTGATACATGAAACAATGCAGGTGAACCTTGAAAATATGCTATGTGAAAGGAGCCAGATGCAGACCACATTTTGTATTAGTCATACGTTTTGAAATTTGAATTAAAGCAAATTCATTGAGGTTTAAAGTTGATTATTGGTTACCAGGGGCCGAGATTTGAAAGGAATGGAAAGTGATATATATTAATAAATTTCTTTTAGAATAAAATTCTATTGAAGAATCTGAAGACTGTTGATGAGCAACTTAATATGTTATCCCTCTTAGTATTTTTTTTTGTTTGTTCTACTTAATACTTTTGGTTGAATACTGTAATCAATACACAATTCTTCTTAAGTGCTGAAATTTAACTGAAAAGTGATCACTGTTAAATATAAGAGTGGGAATAAGAGAGGGAAGAGATGTGCAATTTGGGACATGCTCAAGCTGACTTACCTCAAAAGGTAGAGTTAGATACATACCAGGGGATTCTAATTCAATCCCATCAAAGTGGCATGTACCAATGCCATCTCACTAGTCCCAGTAATCAATTTCTGTTCACAATTGATCATAATGATAGGACTCAGAACCAAAGGGAGCACATAAACAAGAATAGTGTCTGCAAATACTAGCTGATAGAATCAAAAAGGGAGAGAACGATCCAACATGGGAAGTGAGATACACAGCAGACCCATAGAATGGCAGATGTCCTAAACAGCACTCTGGCCTCAGAATCAGCCCTGAAGGCATGCGGATCCAGCTGAAAAGCCCATGAGAGTATTTAAGGCATGGAAAGCCAAGACACTCTGGGGGAAAAAAAAAAAAAAAAAAAACCTAAATGAAAGATCTCTGCGAGTAAGATCCCAGTGGAAAGAATGGGTCATCAAAGAAGGAGGTACCTTTCTCTGAAGGGAGGAGAGAACTTCCACTTTGACCATGGCCTTGTCTAAATATGATCAGAGTCGGTGAACTCAGGGGGCTTCCATAGCCTTGGCAGCTCATGACAAGGGCCTAGGGTGATTACTGATGACATAAACAAGAGTGTCAATTTGTTAAGTCAACAACAGGAGTCACTGTGCACTTACTCCTCATGTAGGATCTTTGTCCTTAGTGTGCTGTACATTGAGATTTAATGCTATAACTAGTACTCAAACAGTATTTTTCACTTTATGTTTCTGTGTGGGAGCAAACTGTTGAAATCTTCACTTAATGTATGCTAAACTGATCTTCTGTATATAAAGAGAAACGAAAATGAATCTTGATGTGAATGGAAGAGGAGAGGGAGTGGGAAAGGGGAGGGTTGCGGGTGGGAGGGATGTTATTGGGGGGGGGGAGCCATTGTAATCCATAAGTGTACTTTGGAAATTTATATTCATTAAATAAAAGTTAAAAAAAAAAGAATCTGAAGAACACACTCCTGTATGTATCCAGAAAGTTTATACATTTATAAACTTTCATTATTTTATATGCCTAATTATAGCATTACTGTGTTTTATTCTGTAATTTGTGTAATATTATTCAAATACATTCTCATTGACCTCTTCTGCTAGGCAAAATCATTCCCTACTGTTAACAAAAATGATGATGAAATCCCCACACTTTATTTCTAACCTTCCTGTTCACCACAACTGCCATGTTTCCCCCGTGAGGTATCTCAGAATCAGTTTGCCTGCACAGAGAGCTAAAGGGATTTGAGTAAGAACAGCCCCAGGCTTCAGCACTGAGACCAAACCAGAGATTTCTGTGTCCTGGGATCTTCCTTCGTGCCCCGTCATTATTCTTCCAAGTACAATGTTTTTGCTATGTGGCAGGTGGGACTCACTTCTTTGTATCAGCTGTTTATTCTCTCTCTGACCAATCATACTCCTCAGGTCTTTGGCTACTTTCCTTAATCTTGACCCACCAGGTTATATCATCATTTTCTTTTGTTAATATTTGTTATAAGAGATTTGTCTCGCACTCTGTCAGTGTGCCTGAGAGATGACCATCTGATTCTAAACCAATATTTGCTCCCAGGACACAGCATTTACTTAGTGAATTCCTTCTGTCAAAAAAACATTGGAATATTCTGGAGAATTAATCAGACATCACCCCTTAAACTCTTTGCTAATCAGAGATAGCAGGGATGAGCCATCTTAAATGTCACTCAAGAAGTTCCTGCATCACACAAACAGTGGTGATCCAAACCTGTGAACTTGCCTGAAGAATCCACACAGGTCACCATCTCTCTATTCCAACAAAGGAAAAAACAAGAACAAGCAAGAAGGTGAGACCATGTTCCGCTGTCGTTTTTTTTGAAACCCAGCTGCGTGGACACTGCTGCTCACTAGGCATTCCGAGTTGTCTGCTGCAGTGGTGAGCAGTTTCATCTTAGATGAGAATGGCCAAGAAAAGCTCTTCAGTTCTCTTCCACATGGCATCGTAGTTTTGTTCCTGTCCTGAGCTAAAGCACACTCAGTTATCCCCCCTACACAACTTTGCGGAGTATAACTGACAACAAATCTTGTGTATTCTTGAGGGTACACTGTGACGTTTTGCTAAATAGGTACATAGTAAGACAGTTGTCACACCACGCTCGTTAATACAATCCATCACCTCACCCAGTTTTGATTTTTTGGCATTGAGGATACATAAGATAAATTCTTTTAGCAAGTGTACAATACCGTATTGTTCAGTAGTCGCCAATCTTTCTTAGATCTCCAGAATGCATTCATCTTGAATGCTATAACTAATTTCTCCCAGTTTTCTTCATCCCTAAGACCCTAGTAATGACTGTTCTCTCTGCTTTTTTGAATGTGACTGTTCTAGATTCCACATAAGTGAGATCAGTTTTGTTTTTCTGTATTTGGCTTGCTGTCATCCAGGTTTGTCCATGTTTATTGTAAACAGTAGAATTTCTTTTCTTCACTATTCCATTGTGCATATATGTGATATTATATAATTTTTTATCTGTTTATGCCACATTTTCCTTATCCATTCTCTCCCGATTCCATAACTAGAATATTACTGTATTCTCCTGTGAGCCAGCATTCCCTTTGGTACTAATCATTAACATTCCCCACCAATAAAGGTAATTGTAATTCCTGAAATTATCATAATGATTCCTAATGTCATCATTAGTTCTGAATTGGTTTCATTTTTACTGTAAATTTATTGATGAAAAGACACAATTGGCCAGCGCCGTGGCTCACTAGGCTAATCTTCTGCCTTGTGGCGCCGACACACCGGGCTCTAGTCCCAGTTGGGGCACTGGATTCTGTCCCGGTTGTCCCTCTTCCAGGCCAGCTCTCTGCTGTGGCCAGGGAGTGCAGTGGAGGCTTGGGCCCTGCACCCCATGGGAGACCAGGAGAGGGACCTGGCTCCTGGCTTTGGATCGGCGTGGTGCGTTGGCCACGGTGGCCATTGGAGGGTGAACCAACGGCAAAAAGAAGACCTTTATCTCTCTCTCTCACTGTCCACTCTGCCTGTCAAAAAAAAAAAAAAAAAGAAGAAGAATGAAAAGACACAATTGTAATTATTAAATTTTATTATGCAATTACTTTATAGATGAGGATGAATATTTTTCATGTAGTTCAGTAATTTTTAAAAAGATTTATTTATGTATTTGAATGACAGAGAAATAGAGAGTGACACACACACAGAGAAACAGAGACAGACGGAAACAGAGAGGTCTTCCACATGCTGGTTTGCTCCCCCAGTGCCTAAGACCGTCCAGGCTAGACCACCCCGAAGTCAAGATCCAGGAACTCCATTTGGTCTCCCATGTGGGGAGCTATGATTCAGGAATCTGAGCCATCATTTGATGCCTCCCAGGTGCATTAACAGAGAGCTGGATAAGAACAAGAACAGCCGGAACCCTAATCAGGTACTGCGGGATGCAGGCACTGCAAATGGAAACTTAACGTTTGTGCAAAGCCCACCTCTATTTTTCTCTCTCTCTCTCTCTCTTTCTTTTTTTAAACTTTTATTTAGTAAACATAAATTTCCAAAGTACAGTTCATGGATTACAATGGCTTCCCCCCCCCATAATTTCCCTCCCACTCGCACCTCTCCCATCTACCATTCCATTCACATCAAGATTCATTTTCAATTATCTTTATATACAGAATATCGATTTAGTATATATTAAGGAAAGATTTCATCAGTTTGCACCCACACAGAAACACAAAGTGCAAAACACTGTTTCAGTACTAGTTATAGCATTACTTCACATTGGACAACACATTAAGGACAGATCCCACATGAGAAGTAAATACACAATGACTCCTGTTGTTGACTTAACAATTTGACACTCTTGTTTATGGCATCAGTAATCTCCCTAGGCTCTAGTCATGAGTTCCCAAGGCTATGGAAGCCTTTTGAGTTCGTCAACTTCGATCTTATTCCAACAGGGTCATAGTCAAAGTGGAAGTTCTCTCCTCCCTTCAGAGAGAGGTACCTCCTTCTTTGATGGACCCATTTTTTCCACTGGGATCTCACTTGCAGAGACTTTCATTTAGGTCTTCCTTTTTTTTTTTTTTTTTTTTTTCCAGAGTGTCTTGGCTTTCCATGCCTAAAATACTCTCATGGGCTCTTCAGCCATATCTGACTGCCTGAAGGGCTGATTCTGAGGCCAGAGTGCTGTTTAGGACATCTGCCATTCTGTGAGTCTGCTGTGTATCCCACTTCCCATATTGGATTGTTCTCTCCCTTTTCAATTCTTACAGTTAGTATTAGCAGACACTAGTCTTGTTTGTGTGATCCCTTTGACTCTTAGTCCTATCAGTGTGATCAATTGTGAACTGAAATTGATCACTCGGACTAGTGAGATGGCATTGGTACATGCCACCTTGATGGGATTGTATTGGAATCCCCTGGCATGTTTCTAACTCCACCATTTGGGGCAAGTCCGATTGAGCATGTCCCAAATTGTACATCTCCTCCCTCTCTTATTCCCACTCTTATATTTAACAGGGATCACTTTTCAGTTAAAATTTATACACCTAAGAATAATTGTGTGTTAATTACAGAGTTCAACCAATGGTACTAGAACAAAAAAAATACTAAAAGGGATAAAGTATTACATTGTACATCAACAGTCAGGACAAGGGCTGATCAAGTCACTGTTTCTCATAGTGTCCATTTCACTTCAACAGGTTTCCCCTTTGGTGCTCAGTTAGTTGTCGCTGATCAGGGAGAACATATGATATTTGTCCCTTTAGGACTGGCTTAATTCACTCAGCATAGTTTTTTAAATTAATGCAGCAACTGTAATTAAGAATTGATTATTCTTTAGAACTATCATATGTACCAGAAATATAAAGTAAAACATACTAATTCTAACAGTTCATAGCTTTGTGGAAAATAAATTACATGTTAATAAAGGATAAATGTATAATTGCATGAAAAACATACTCCAAGTCTTTGTGTATTTATATTTACCAAGTTTTTCTTTTTTTAAGATTTATTTTATTTATTTGAAAGACAGAGTTACAGAAAGAGGTAGAGAGAGAAAGAGAGAGAGAGGTATTCCATCCACTTGTTCACTCCCTAATTGGCCGCAATGGCCAAAGCTGCTCTGATCCAAAGCTGGAAGCCAGGAGCTTCTTCCAGGTCTCTCACGTGGGTGCAGGGCCCCAAGGACTTGAGCCATTTTCTACTGCTATCCCAGGCCATAGCAGAGATCTGGATCAGAAGAGGAGCAGCTGGGACTAGAACCGGCACCCATATGGGTTGCCGGCACTTCAGGCCAGGGTGTTAACCCACTGCGCCACAGAGCCGACCTCTATTTACCAAGTTCTTCTTTTTATCCAAAGATTGTTAATATTATTATCATTAAAATCAAGGAATGATAAAAAATACACACCAGACATAGTTTGGAATTGATAAGAGTTCTTTCAAAATAGCTACTTATTCTTTATGCTGCAAAAGCTGGGTCACATAGTAATGGAAAGATTTTATTACTGGCAGGAAAAAAAATTAATTAATAGTTGTGCCTTAAAGTCATTGACCTGATTTATTCCACATATCCAAGTCTATTAAATCACTGTACTTCTGTTGAGTAAATAAGGTACAGATTAGAAGGATTTTTAGCCCTTACTGACATTTTCTTAGAAAGACCTAGAGAGTAGCAAAATAATTATGCTAATCACTTAATCTGCCATGAATCAAATTATAATTTGTGTATATAACTTATACAAAGTAAAATTCACTTCATTCTGTATGTTGCACATATGGTTTCTAATAGAATAATAAAATAATACAATACAATACAATAAATTTATTATGAAAATGATCATTCATTTTTTATTGTGAGATAAAAATATTAAAGGAACACCATGTTAAAAGTTTTGGAAAACATGTTTTATGAATGTATGTACTTTTAAAGCTCCTTTCTGTTTCTTTTGAAAGGAAACCTTCAATAATGTAGTCGTTTGCACATTTCAGACCCACACGCCTGTTGCCTCTCACTTTAGCACGGCAGGTCAAAGGTGCGAGAAGGGTGACCCACACTTCGTGCTGCTGCTCCTCAGCCAATGGCAATTATTTCCATTCTAGGTTAATAGGGCACTATCAGCTCACTGTGTATTTTGACAATGGAAACTTTGCCATTTAAAGGGTAAGATCTTTTTTGAGAAAAAAAATACAGAGCAGCACTTTTAACTTACGAGACATTTTCTAACTTTCCAAAATATGTTAGGGAATCATTGTCAGAACACTTACATTTAAGGTAATATACTTTATTTGTTTTATTGCATGATAAATCTAATAATATATCTGCTATCAAAAAATATAAAAGAGAAATGAGCAAAACATAACAAAAAACTGAGAAGAGGCTCAAAATATTTACCACTGTGTCATAAGATACTCAAAATTTTTAGAAGTCAAATGGAAAATGGAAATAAATTCAATACTGAAATGTTATTTTACCCTTGTTAGACGGGGAACAAGTATTCCAGCCATGTGGAACTTGCAGTTCATGCACATTAAGTAAGGGGAGTTTTTCAGAAATAAGTAACAATGATGTGCTTCAAACTGAGGGCTATATCTGATTTGTCCCCTGCTCCTTGAAATGAAAGGTGGAAGAATAGATGTAAGCAATTAATTAAAATATGCAATAATAAAGCAGTCATTAGACAGCATACAAGAATGTATTCCTTAAATTTAAAAGAAATTTAAAAGAAACAAGATTAATTCTACTCACATGTTAATTACAACATGCAGCTTTTTGCATCTCTGTATCACATATCTGTATCCATATCTCTGTCCACTTATGCCTATATCATCTTTTCATCAATCAGTACATTTTTATAGCTTCCCATACACATTCCCAATATATAAATGACTGTTAAGAGAGCATTCTTGCATATTGCAAGAGGCTTAATAGAGTATGTTTTCTTGATCCATAGTAAGCTCTGGTGATACTTGAAAGAATAGGAAGCCAACAATATTGGGTGTTCCAGTGAGCTCTGAGCGCTCCAGTGAAGAAACCTTTGTGGTAATTCAGAAACAGGTGGATCACCTGAGGATCTCAGACTTACACCTGAGCATCTCCCTGATTGGCAGCCTCAAACAACAGGTGTAGGATCTGACGTCTTTTCTTCAGGTTCCCTAATGCTGAGTTTGTTTAGATTCCTATGAATTACAAATCTCATTTAGGAATTCTTTATTGTCTGACTAGATATGAGGTTAAATCTGTAATAGAAATCTATATTATTACTAAAATCACCTATGACTATCTCTTAGGGGCAATGTGAATCCACTCGAAATCTGAATCATGTTTCAAGACTAAATAGCGCACACACACACACACACACCAAGGTTAAGTGTTCTAGAAGGAATAAATCAGGTCTGTCCAACCAGTACAAAAACTGCTTGAGCAAGTTCGGGAAAGAGGAGGAGCTGGTGTTCTACTGTGGTTAGCTGGCTCTTCCTGTCTGTCACAGGGGTTGAGCTTTATACCTCTCTCACTGGTATTAAGGATGGGGGCACAGAGTGAGAAGAGAAGAGAGAAGGATGAGGTGTAGAAGCCGTCAACACTCAAATGTCAAAAATGTAATTACACTTTTTATTACAGCTACTCTGTTTTTCTGTCTATACTTTTCCATTTTAGAAGCGAGCCTCTAGGTTGAAGTCCCTTAGGAAATGGTCAGGTGTAGTAATTGATATGTCATCTCTTGAAACAAATGCAAATACCTGCTACTGATGTCTTCATAGGACAAAGTCTGCTTTTGAAACCTGTTAGAAAAACTTATGAAAGGGCTCAGGGATCCTTCTAGTTCCATGGCTGAGCTTGATAATAGTCTGTGGGTACTACAGCTAACTTACATGTCAGATAATGTCCTTGCAAAAAAATCATTTCAAAAATACCTACCAATTTACACAAAATGGCTTTCTTATCTACCTTAGGCAACCAGTTTGAGTTATAAGACTTTATCTAACTTTGGACTACTCTCTAGGTTCATTTAAAAAGCATAATCTAGAGGGCCAGAAAGAATATTAAATTACTGGGTGGATGATATTGAGCAACTTCATACCTGAGTCGTGGTGATGATATACAAAGGGAGCTTATTTTGTTTTATAGTTGCGTGGGTCCAAGGGCATGGGACCAGCACCAGTTCAGCTTCTGGTGAGGGCTACCTGCTTTTCCCTGCATGGAGGAAACGCAGAACAGCCAGCAGGTGGAAGACAAAGTGACAAAGGGGAGCAAGAGACGCCACCAACTCTCAGTATTGTAACATTGGCAGTTATGTTTCAACATGAATTTTTTTTTCCATAGACAAACCATATCCAAATTATAATGCATCCAGAAAAGAAAACTAAGGTTTTAGAACTTGATGAACTCTTCTTAGTGCTGGTTCTACATGCTGATTATTTCTGTACAGGGAACAGGAAATGAGAAAAGTCTTGAGAAATGAAATCCTCTTTGTAAAGAATATATCCCTGAAATCACAATGATCTGCTATTGGTCTGCGTTCCACGACCTTGGAAGATGGGAGGGTGTTACCGAATCAACTTTTCCATACCTTAGTCTTACCTACCGCTCAGGTAATATATTTCCATTCACTTAATTTCCCACTTGCCTCTGCTGAATTTACCAGTGGACATATTTTTGGCCATTCAGCGTCTTCACCAGTAAGATTATCCTAACTTTCCAAATATGGTTGGAAAGAAATTGCCCCCTGGGCTCGAAACCAAATTCTGCCACTGAAGCATGAAATGGAGTTAATGACATGGCTCAAAAGAACCTGTGGCTCAGACTTCAGCTGCTTTTCCTTTATCTTCTTCTACCAATAAACTCATCAAAGACAATGTATTTCCTTTGTCCTGAAGCCCAAAAATCTGGCCAACAAAAGCAACAATCATATGGCTCCAAACTCAACCATCTAACACTTAGGTTTTGTTCATTCCAGCCTGAACTAAATGTCTTACCCAGTGATTTTTCAGATAAGCTTTAGGGAGTGGATCTGTGTATGCTGTAACAACAGCAGGAAAAATAATCCATTAATATTCAAGCTTCAGTGAAAATTAACTTTAAAAAAGGGAGAAAAGGCCTGATTTACAGAACTGAAGTATTGTGTTCTAGAAGCCTGCCGGATATATATGATTTATAATGGTAGCAACTCTTGAACTAAGCCTGTGGCGACTGAGGAGGCACAGAGAAAAATAGAAGGCCTCAGGCCTTACATTGTCTCAAAGGTCACAAACCTGGCTTATCCTTTATTCTTTTGGAACATGTATGAGTATAAAATACATAAATAAATAAATTTTCTGTATTTTACAGAAAATGTAGAATTCATATATTTTAAAATAAAAATAATTATTTATATGACCTTCCTAAAATTAAACAATATTAAAAATAAAACTGAGTGAGCTTTCCCCAGTCATAGCTGTTTTGCTGGAGAGTATCAATCTCTGAAAGACACCCCTTCTTTAAACCTAATCAATGGAATGGGAGGTGTGTTTGAGTCTGCAACTAGGGAAGTGGTTTGTTAGATTGTGGGTATATGAATATACCCAAACTATGCAAGCAATACATTATCAGATTCCTATGGGTTCTTTTAGCCTAAGTCATCTGTGCCACATACGTAATGCAGTATCACTATATTTCATGTGTTTATCTTCTAAGTTGGGTCCACTTAACAAAGGTAATCTATTTAAAATTATAGTTACATCAGAGAACTCTGGTGCAAAATAATTCTTGAATTGAGCAAAGAAGAGGGAAAAATTTCACTAAATTCCAGTGGTGTTAATAAAGCTTTTCACCATTTTGGTTTGAAAAGAGTTTCTAAAGGAAGACATTTCCTTCAAAGACTCCTTAGGAAATCAAATAGAAATGTAGGTACTCTTCATCCATCTTTCTATGAGATTACTTTAAGTCACAACTTATAAATTAGGCCTATATCTCTCTGTCACTCTTCATTTGTCCCATTCTATCTCACTGAGTTCTGCTGCATTTTATCTAAGATGGTACCTTTGTATCATTTAGCTCTTAACTAAAATACAAATATAATATATTAAACAATTTATAAGCTTTTTTGACAACAGGTACCTTAAGCATTGTCAAAATAAAAAAAAATAGATAATAAGTACACCATTTAATTTTCTTTGCTTTATTGAATTTGCAGATATTGTATTTTTTACAAATTCAAGGTTTGTGGCAACCCAGTATCATACAAGTCTATTAGTGCTTTTCTTCCAATATGTGCTTATTTCCTGTTTCTATGTAACATTTTAGTAACTCCCAGTATTTCAGACTTTTTCAGTAATTTTACATCTGTTATGATGATCTGTGATTAGTAATATCTGATGTTACTATTGTGATTCTTTTGGGGTGCCACAATTATAACATGGTGAACTTAATGTGTTCTGACTCTTCAACCAACTGGCCAGCCCCCTTCCCCAAAACTGTCCATTCTCTGAGACACAACAATATTGAAAATTATGCACAATACTAACCATCACAGTGGAGTATAAATGTTCAAGTGAAAGGGTTGCCTGGCTCTTACTTAAAAATACATGATTGAAATTATTTGGAAGGTATGTCCAAAGCTGACACAAGTTGAAAGGTAAGGGTGTTTTTTTGTTGTTGTTGGTTTTGGTTTTGGTTTTTTTTTTTTTTTTCCTAACAACTAACCAAGTTGTGAATACAAAGGAAAACTTGTTAAAGAAAATCAGCGTGTTACTCCAGTGCACACTCGAATGATAAGAAAGCAAGCAAAGCTTATGTGTTGATATGGGGAAAATCGTACTGGTCTGGACAAAAGATCAAATCAGTCATAATATTTCTTTAAAGAAAAGCCTAATCCAAACGAAGGCCTTAACACTTCTCAGTTCTCTAAAGATTGAAAAAGGTAAAGAAGTTGTAGAAGGAAAATCTGAAGGCTGTAGAAGCTGGATTACGAGGTTTAAGGAAAGAAGTCATTTACATAACATCAGAGAGCAAGGTGAAGAACCAAATGCTGATGTAGAGGCTATAGCAAGTTATGCAGAAAATGAAAGATCTTTTTGATGGTGGCTCCACTAGACAACAGATTTCCAATGTAGATGAAAGAGTATTATTTGGAGAAGAGACTATCTAGGACTTTGATAGCTAGAAAGGACAGAACAGGCTGACTCACAGGCTAATGCCACTTGTGACCTGAAGTCGAAGCCAACGTTCATTTAGCATTCTAAAAGTCCTACGGCCCTTTAAAATTGCGTGGAATCTAATTTGCCTATGTCTATAAATGGAATAACAAAGCCTGGATGACAGCACATCTGTTTACAACACACTTTACTGAATTTGCTAAGGAAACTGTTAGTAACTACCTCTCAGGAAAAAGGCTTCCTTTCAAAATATTACTGTTTATTGACAATTAACCTGGTCAGCTAAAGGTGCTATTGGTAATGTACTCTGAGATGAATGTTCTTTTCATGACTGCTTGAAGAATCTCTGTTCTGTATATCATAGGCCAGAGTAATTCTGACTTTAAAATCTTGTTATTATAAAGCTATGAAACCAATAGTGAAATGCACCATGTCCACTAATTTATAAGTTTCAGCACTTTTATAAAAACACTTTTATAAAAACACTTTTATAAAAACAGAAAAAATCTTGTTATTGGGGCTGGCACTGTGGCACATCAGGTTAAGCCTCCAAAGGTTGAGCCACCATTTGTAGTCACAGCTTCTCACATGAGTCCCACCTATTCTGCTCCCAATCCAGCTCCCTGCTAACATGCTTAGGAAAGCAGCAGAGGATGATCTAAGTCCTTAGGCCCCTGCATACACATAGGAGACATGGATGAAGCTTCTGGCTCCTGGCTTAAGCCTGGTCCAACCTTGCTAATGTGACCATTTGGGGAGTGAGCCAGCAGATAAGATAGACATCTCTCTCTCTCTGTCTTTCTCTCTCTATCTCTCTCTTTCATTCTCCTCTCTCTCTCTCTCTCTGTAACTCTGACATTCAAAAAAATAAATAGATATTTTTTAAAAGTCCTATTATTGAATAAATAGCTGCCATAGATAGTGATCCCTCTAATAGATTTGAGCAAAATCAATTGAAAACGTTCTTGAAGAGATCCACCATTCTAAATGCCATTAGGAACATTCATGATTCATGGAGGAAGGTCAAATTATCAAAATTAACAGAGTTCAGAAGAAGTTGATTTCAGCCTCCACAGATAACTTTGAAGTGTTTAATATCTCCGTGTCACAAACAATTACAGATGTGTTGCAAACAGCAGGAGGACTAGAATTATAAATTGGAGTCTGAAGATGTAGCTGAATTGCTGCAATGTCATGATAAAATTTTGATGGATGAGCAGTTGCTTCTTATGGATGAAGAAAGTGGTTTCTTGAGATGGAATCCAGTCCCAGTTAAGATGCTGGGACCATTGTCATCACAACAAAAAGATTAAGAATATAACATAAATCTAGCTGATAAAGCTGTGTCAGGGTTTAGAGGATTCAAAATAGTTTTGAAAGAAGTTTCACTGTGGGTAAATGCTGTAAAACAGTATCACATACCACAGAGCAATCTGTGAAAGGAAGAGCCCGTGAATGCAGCAAACTTCATTGTGTCATTTTAAGAAATGGCAACAGCCACCACCCTGACCATGCAGTAGACAGTGACAATGCGGCCAGACCCTCTGTAGGCAAAACAGATTTTTGACTTGCTGAAGGTTCAGATGTTTTAGCAATAAATGCTTTCAATTAAGGCATGCACTTTGTTTAAACATAACACTGTCACACACTGAACAGGCTACAGTATAGCATGAATATAATTCTTGTATGCACTGGGAAATTTAAAAGATCTGTGCCTCTATTGTCATATTTCCCTTAGTGCAGTGGTCTGAAATAAAACCAAAAATTTCTCTTGAGGTATGCCTATGCATCATCAATGATAGAAGTTTCATCATATGCACATCATTTAAGAAAACTTCTAATTGGAATGGCAAACGATAACTGTATTAGATAATTGTATTGGTGAGGAATCATCAGAGAAAACTAGTAGCATATTTTTAAATAGATATATATAAGAGGATTTGCTAGAGGAGTTGACTCATGCAATTATGGAGGCTGAGTAACAGTCAGCCATCAGCAAACTGGCGACCTTGGAATGCTGGTAGCATGGTCCCGTCCAAATTTGAAGAACTCGAAACTGGGGACCTCAGAGGTATAATTCTCAATCCAGGCCAAGGACTTGAGAGCCCAGGGGTTGCTATTGTTAAGTCTTTAACTCCAAAGCCAGAGAGCCCAGGCTCTGTTTTTGGGGCAAGAGAATGTTGGGGCTGGCTCTGGGAGTTCCTCCTCCTTTCCTTCCCGGGACCCCAGCTGGCTGGGTGCCACTTCACAAGGAGAGTGAATCTTCCTCACTCAGAACATCAGTTCACATGTCAGTCACCCCAGAAACACCCTCCCAGGTATGCCCAGAAGTGAGGTTTAACCAGTTCCCTGAGTATTCCTTTGCCTAGTCAAGCTGACCCCTGAAATTAACCAGCACATTTTCTACGGCATAGAAAATGCTTACATTTACTTTATTACCAATTTAGGCTCTGTGATATTTCCTTTAATAGAGTATTTAATTAGTAATGAATATTCCCTTACTAATAATAATGTTTCCTTAAGCCATATGGTAGATATTCTGTTAGTATTTCTTGAATAATGCGAAGATTTATCCAACAACTAATTTGTTGTTTTTAAGCCTAGGCTAAATAAGTTACTTCTGATAATTAAACAATTTGGAGCACCTATATTTTCCCAGACTCCAAGTTTGGAATCTAGAAATGTTAGGTGTTTGGGATAGGTATGGAGAGATTTTTGTTTTGTTTTCTTTGTTCTATCTTGCTTGCACTGTGTGCATCTTGGCTATAAGAAGTAGTCAGTGCACTACTTGAAACAACCTAGATATCTTACTTTTCATTGTTTCCAGATCGGTTGTTTTACATCTTAGTCTAAGCCGTGACTAATTTCAGCATATTGAATCTACAGCACAGCTTTCCCCCAGCTTATGCAGTTGTAAGAAAATTAAAATGGAATTTTATGGTTTCATTTTGTGTTTAAAACATATTTCAATGCTCAGTAGGAAGCATATTATTTTATTTCTCATATCTCATATCCTCCAGGTTTTTTATATTACATCTAAATTGTCATACCACCATGTAAACTGATGGTCCTCTTTTTCTGTAGCAAAGTTCATGAACTGGGTATAAGGAACACATTTCCTTTCTAGCACACAATGAAGAAGCTTTGAAGAAGTATTCTAAAAGTCTGCTTGGTAATAATATTTTATTGTCATTTTCAATGCCAAGCTCATACACATTTTTTACTACATTGCTAAACTATATATTCCAGTTCAGTCACAGGTTTAAACATTATATATTCCAGATTGTGATCTGCACTGTGCTGCAAACAGCATTATGACGAGTGCAGCTGTCATAATGGAAGCACTAGAAAGTGCTGCACAGACATAAAGTGTAAACTTAAACTGCAAAATTTTCAAAAATTAAGGGCAAGCAAGGATAAAATTAGCATTAAATGTCTTACTATAAGATATTCTTTTTACATATATATTAGATACATTATACTAACATATATTTGTATAGAGTCCACATATATTCAACAGTCTATTGCATGCTTCATTCATTCATTTATTGAATGTCAGCCATAGACCAGATACCCTTTAAAACTCTTGGCATAAAGCAACAAATAAAGCAGTCAAATTCCTCCCTACATGCTGTGTGTAAGCTGGTGGAAGGACACAGAGCTTAAATACATGAACATGTAGATATGATAAATATTGGTAAATTCTATGAAATGAAAAAATGAGAAAAATGATGCTGGACATTCCCAAGGTGGAATAAAAATAGTGCTTATTTTTAGATGATAATCAAGGAGGATTTCTCTTATAAAGAAATCTTTGACCTGAGAACTAAAGAACTAATGCTAAGCAGAAGCTGTGGACAGAATGTTCCAGGTGGAGGTCCCAACAGGTGCTCCCACTTCTGCATGTAATGTCCTCAAGAACCACTGTGGAGTCCAGTGTTGCTGAGAGAGATTAAAAAAAAAAAAAAAAAAAAGGTAGGCAGAGAAGATGCACTCCCTAAATGGCTACAACTGATGGGGCTGAGCCAGGTCAAAGCCGGGAGCCAAGAGCTTCTTTTAGGTCTCCCACGTGGGTAGCAGGAGCCTAAGCACTTGAGCCATCTTCCAGTGCTTTCCCATTTACAACTGAAGCAACCAAAAAAACTGATGCCCATGTGGGATGCTACCAGCATTGCAGGTGGTGGCTTAACCCACTGTGCCATAGCGCCTCCCCATAGTTTCTCCTTTGTTTTCTTATTATAGGGCTAAGATTGATGATTCCTGACTGTAAATATCAGTACAGTGATTTAATTACTCACATGAGATGGAATGCCATTATAACATTATTATCAAAGTCCTGACATGATACAACTTTGTTTTGGAAAGAACACAAATTCTCAAGTGATAACGATGAAAGAGAGATAAACGTGTCTTATAAAGTCAAGAAATGTAAGGGTGCTAGCAGCAAACAAATTCTTATTAGGTATATGCTTTATGAGTAAAACCAACAGGATTTGCTGTGACATGAATCAATGTAAAAAAAATAAACTGGGGTCCGGCACCATGGCTCACTTAGTTAATCCGACATTCCATATGGGTGCTGGGTTCTAGTCCCAGTTGCTCCTCTTCCAGTCCAGCTCTCTGCTGTGGCCCAGGAAGGCAGTGGAAGATGACCCAAGTGCTTGGGCCCCTGCACCCAGGTGGGAGACCAGGAGGAAGCACCTGGCTCCTGCCTTCAGATCAGCATAGCTCTGGCTGTAGTGGCTAGTTGGGGGTGAACCAACAGAAGGCAGACCTTTCTCTCTCTCTCTCTCTCTCCCCCTCTCTCTCACTGTCTGCAACTATATATATATATATATATATAAAATTTACTGTGATCCTCTGATAATGTAGAGTTGTCTTTTAGTGAAATAAAGGTATTAGCTCACAGTGTTAATAGTTCCCTTTCGGCTCTATTAATTTTGCAATGTCTATTAATTATGAAAGCTTTATCAAGTTAGAAGTTCCATAAATGAGTTGAGAATACGGAGAGATCTGGCTTCCTCAGCTTCAAGATGAGTTTGTGTGACAAAAGAAGAGAGTGAGTATTGACAGGGAAGTGATCTCAAAACTGACTTATTTAGAATGCTAGCATTCAGAAACTGGGGATAAGAATAAGAATCGGCAAAATTATTGAGAAGAAAAATCCAGTGAAATAGGAAATAAAGCAAGAAAGTGTGGTGTCAAGGAATGTAAGTGAAAAATGTATTTCAAGAAAGAATAAGAGATCTCCTGTTACAAAATGCACTTGCTTAAAATCAAGAAAGATAATGACTCAAAGTTATCATTGAATTTAGCAATGTAGAGGTAAATGTTGAACTTAACAAAAGATCATTTGGTGGAGTGGTAGAACAAAAAACTCTGATAAAATGGGTGAAAAAACATATAGAAATTGGAACTATTAAGAAGATACAATAACTGAGAAGTTTTTCTGTGAAGTGGAAAAGAGAATAGAAAGATAAACTGTATTAGTTTTGGGGAACTAAAGAGATTTTTTAAAAAAAATGATATGAGAATGGTTTATGCTGATGGGAATTTTCAGTAGAGAGGAAAAACATATGAAGATGATCAATGGAATGTTGTTTGGAGTAAGAAATTGACAACAAGATTTAGTTTATAAATAGAAAGACTGCTAGCAGCAAAGACAGTCATCAATAACATGCATGAAAGCAGGCAATGCATGGATGATACTGTATGCTGGTAGATATGTTTTGGGTGTGTAGGGAAGGATTTTCTAATTGTGTATTTTTTTCTCTTAGTGAATTAGGGAATAAAAATGTGAATATGGGAGAGGAGGTACAAGAAGTTTAAATACAGATTTGATGGATGACATAATTGTTCAGGAGCATGTAAAAGGGAATGAAGTTGGAAATGGAGTGAGATCTGTGAGTGCTATGAAAAGTCCATTACAAATTAATAGTCATGGATTACAAATGAGACCCATAGCACATATTTTTCATATTTTCACATTTTTTCCAGTGATGATCATCTGCATAGTGCAGATTGGGCTGTAGGATTAGGGGTTGCCCTAATTTAGATTAATCAAATTAAATACAATGAAAACAAAAATTGTGAGGTAGCTTACTGGTATAAAAAAGTGAAAAGTCCTGTGGATTACAGAAATTTTGGAACTGATAAAAGATTAGGCTGAAAATAAAGTAGTTTATTGAAAAGCATTTTGCCAAAAAATGATATTTTGACAATTTATGGATATTGGTATAAAGACGAGGGTTGATCAAAGAAATGTGGAATTAGAGTAGGGTATTAGAGTAGTGACAAGATCACTTCCTTAGGGAAAGCAAATAATGAAGTTCATATTAGACAGTTCATCTTTTGGATATTTAAATTACCAAGAAATATGACACAGATTTAAATAACATAAGCCTTTATAAGAATGATATAATCAGGCCGGCACTGCGGCTCACTTGGCTAATCCTCCTCCTGTGGTGCCAGCACCCTGTTTTCTAGTCCCGGTTGGGGCACCAGATTCTGTCCCAGTTGCCCCTCTTCCAGTCCAGCTCTCTGCTGTGGCCCGGGAGTGCAGTGGAGGATGGCCCAAGTGCTTGGGCCCTGCACTCCTGTGGGAGACCAGGAGGAAGCACCTGGCTCCTGGCTTCAGATCGCTGCAGTGCGCCAGCTGTACCAGTCATTTGGGGGATGAACCAAGGGCAAAGGAAGACCTTTCTCTCTGTCTTTCTGTCTCTGTCACTGTCTAACTCTGCCTGTCAAATAATAATAATAATAATAATAATAATGATATAATCAAATTGGAGTAGAATTCTCATCTTTAACTACTGCTGTCATACTACTGTTTGAAAAAGGGTACATTGCGCGCTCTCTCTCTCTCAGCGGAAACATACAGAGAAACTAACGGAGATGTCCCATACTCTGATGCGCTTCCTAAATGAAAGCCAGGAATAGACCAGGCCAAAGCTAGGACCCAGAAACCCAATCCTGGTCTCCCACATGAGTTGTGGGGATCTAACTGTTTGAGCCTCACTTGCTGCTTCCAAGAGTGCATTTAGCAATAAGACAGAGTTGTGTAAGTGGAGTCAATACATGAACAAAGGCATTCGGATTGGCATTATAGGATTCTCTGGTGGCATTTTAACCACAGTGCCAAATACCTACCCCAAATGTTGCATTTCTTGGGTGGGTGGAATTTTCTAAAAATTAAAATAAAAATATGGTATATCTTTCCACAACTGCTTTTGAGAATTTACTCAAAAATATGTATAAATATTTAGAAATTATTAGTTAAGTCTATTCATCACTATGATATTGATAATATAGAATATTTTAAGTTATAATCATATATATTTAATTCCCACCTATAGAGGATCTATTTAATAAATTATTGCATGTTTTATTATTTAATACTGTATATATGTTTGAAATGTTTATTTTTTGTCCAGTATTGAAAGCATGTAAAATGAAAGCATCTGACAATGTGGAGTATAGTAATATTTCCTATCAATTGTTTAATTTGAAAGGCAGATTTACAGAGAGAGACAGACAGAGAGACATCCACTGGTTCACTCCCCACATGGCTGCAGGCCAAAACCAGAAGCCCAGAGCTTCTTCCAGGTCTGTCACATGGGTGCAGGGGCCCACCCACTTAGGCCATCCTCCGCTGCTTTCTCAGGCACATTAACAGAGAGCTGGATCAGAAGAGGAGCAGCTGAGAACTGAACCAGAGCCCATATGGGCTGCCAGCATTGCAGGCGTCGGCTTAACCTGTTACACCACAAAACAGGCCCCTGTTTTCTATCATTTATTGCTCCCGTTGTTGGAGATGAATGCGCAAAAGGAAAGAAAGAATTTGTCTAACTTCTATTTCAATTAACAATTTTCTAACTATATTACATTTTTCTGAATTTCATTTTAATACACATGTTTAAAAATTCAAATTCATTGAATTTGGAAGCAGTGAATTTTGAAGTATATAAATAAATTTTGAAGTATATATATATACATATATATATATATATATATATAAACACAAGCTGATTGCCATGTTTAAAACACTCACGATTCTCACTAGAATTACAAACGTGTTAGGAGAACTGGAAATGCTGTAATCTGTAGTGTCAATACTCAGAAAATTAGTTCATATGCAAAATGCCAATCTATTTAGTCAATGAAATACGCAGTATTAACATAGGACAAATGTAGATTTAGAAAACTGAAAATAAGTGGAAGATACTTATCTCACTTCTGTGATTTCTACGGAGCGGGATTTTCCAGAGCAATGCTGGTGCCACCCCTGTCCTGCTCCTGTATGCAGGGAGAGTAAGTCACCTCATCTCGGGATAAGGAACTGAACGTTCACAGCTTAATGTCTTTTCTCCTTTCTTCTCTTAGAAGCCAGCATGGCTCCTATGTATCTAAACCTAGGAAATGATAAATGTGTGTTTTAATTCTAGGATCCAGTGTTAACAAAACCCTTGTTGTCTTATATCAAATACTTGAGAATTATTAATACTTAAGGTAATATTTCAATTTCTTATGGCTCATTTTTTGTCTTCTTTCTCAGTTTTTTTAGAATTGTGCTGGAGAAATCTTGTGGGTTACTTATTGGGTACTCTCAAAACTCCACAGTTATTACCTAATTATAGTGAGAGAGCCAACTGTGATTTTCATCATAATTTATTTAGTTCACACATTTAAAAAAAAAAAAATTTTGACAGGCAGAGTTAGACAATGAGAGACAGAGAGAAAGGTCTTCCTTCCATTGGTTCACCCCCCAAATGGCTGCAGCCAGCGAGCTACGCTGATCCAAAGCCAAGAGCCAGGCGCTTCCTCCCGGTCTCCCATGCAGGTGCAGGGGCCCAAGCACTTGGGCCATCCTCCACTGCCACAGCAGAGAGCTGGACTGGAAGAGGAGCAACGGGGACAGAAGCTTGCACCCCGACCGGGACTAGAACCCGGGGTGCCAGCACCGCAGACAGAGGATTAGCCAAATGAGGCATCGCACTGGCCTAGTTCACACAGTTTAATTTCATTTCTGTTTGTGAAAGTGAAGTCTAATGTTGAAGATAGTCCAAAATGTTAGAAGAAAAAAAAATTTCAATTACCCAATAGTAATTGATTCAAATTCTCATTATCTTCTGTTTCCCAATTGTATGTGAAATTTTTCCTTTAAATTATAAGTTTATTTTATTGAATTGTGAACTTTTATTTACAGAGAGAGACAGACAGAAAGGCATCCACTGATTCACTCCCTACATGGCTGCAGGCCAAAACCAGAGCCCAGAGCTTCTTCCAGGTCTGTCACATGGGTGCAGGGGCCCACCCAGTTAGGCCATCCTCCGCTGCTTTCTCAGGCACATTAGCAGAGAGCTGGATCAGAAGAGGAGCAGCTGGGACTCAAACCAGAGCCCATATGGGATGCCAGTATTGCAGGCATTGGCTTGGCCCCTGTTTTCTACCATTGATAGTTCAGTGCTGCAGTTCTTGTTCAAAGGTGTGTTTATTTACTTGAAAGATGGATGGACAGCAAGGGAGCGGGAAGTAAAGAGCTACCTTGCAACTCTGATTCAGTCCCCAGATGCCCACAACAGCCAGACCTGGGCCAGGCTGAAGCCGTAAACCAGGAACTCCATCTGGGTTTTCCACATGGAAAACCCAAGTACTTGGGACATCATCTTCTGTCTCCCAGGTGCATAAGCAGGAAGCTAGATACAGAGTACGGAGCAGCCAGGACTCATCAGATACTCCGATATATGATGCAGATGTCCCAAATGGTGGTTGAACACTGTACCACAATGCCCACTGCTGCCTTTTTTAAAAATAATTTGTTCATTTTCTTCCAGCTGTGACTGTTAAGAGTTTTGTCACCTTGTCTTGTTCTAGTAAAGGTCACTAAATCCAGATTTGTTGATATGACTGAGGTGTATTAGTAAAGTATGTAGTACAAAATATTTTAAAGAATAAGAGTTTGTTTCATCCAAATACAGATAACAAACCTAAATAACACAAACCTGAAATAACTGAGCGATTTAGTTGGAAAGGACTGATTGACATATAGCTTTTGAAACAATTTTTGAAATAATTTATATATCCTATTTAATTAAATTCATGAGATTATAAAAAAAGAAAAAAGTAACCCAGAAGAGTCAATATAGAAATTTGAAAACAAGAATAACCATCATGTTTCAGAAAAAAAAAAAACAAGTAAAAATGTACATTTAAATAACTTTCACTTTTAAGGATCAAGAAAAATTTTAAAAGCATAAAAAATATCAAAATGTATATGCGTTGTTTTCTAACAAGCAGAAAATCTGTTTCAGACTTAGGTGGATTTTATTTTAGAATGGCATTCATAAAAATTATAGAAAGCTTCTGGAAGTGCTAGGAAGTAATTTATACACGTATACTAATTTAGTACTGATATAATTATAAACAAAAAGTAATTTCCAAAGATAAAATATACTATTACTATTAATATACACTAAATACTAATATAGTAATATATATACTATTAATATTATACTATTATTAACTTAAATTTTGAAACATATGTAATAATTTTTAGATAAGAAGAATCAACAATGCAGAAAACATAAATTTATATACCTTTTATAATATATTTAAAAAATATATTTGACACTTTATTAAACTAATAAAACTTTACTGAAGGTCTCAGAAATTCTAGTATAAATGAGCATATATATCATTGCTAATAAATAGGAACCTCTATGAATTAATATCAAAATTATATTCAAATGTTATCTAGATTTAGTATATTTCTTTAAAAATATTCTAGTTTCATAAAGACTTATAATCCAATCTGAAAATATTTATAAAATTTAATGTTAGGAATAGTAGTAAAAAGCTAAAATAGAAGGACAAATTGCAGAATTTGAACTACCAGATATCAAGAGTAATTACAGACCTAAAGTCACTAAGATGTATCAGTAAAATAAATGAAAAGATGTTTAGTAAACTCATTAAGATTCTTAATTTAGGAGGAGTATATTGTGCATGTGAGGAAAAGGTTATTGCTGGTAAATCATTCATCCTTATGGAAGCAAAAAAATTCACGGGATTTCTAATCATATGTAGTAGCAAAATATATTAACAATGTATAACAAAATATATTAACAATATATTAACAAATATATTGGTAACAATGTGGAGAACGTGGAACTCTTGTGCTTTGATGATGGAAACATAAAATTATCCAGCCTCGGTAGCAAACGCATCCCATAGATAGCCACATCTTCATATCCATTTCACCATTTCACAATACACAAGTTATGGAAACATCCTGAATACCAACCAATGGACAAAAGAATAAAAAGAAGTGGTACGTCTAAAATTGAATATTATTCAGGCTTGCAAAAGAAGGAAATCCTACAATTTTGACAAAGTGGATGAACCTGCAGGGCGCTATGCTAAGTGAAATAAACCAGGCACAGAAAAACAAGTATTACAAGGTTCCATGTACGTGAAATATCTAAAATAGTTAAACAATTATAAACAGAGGATAGATAAAAGTAGGTTCCAGAGACTGTGATGAGAACAGAAGGGGAGAAGTCACTCAGTGGATATTGAGTTTCAGTTAAGCCAGATGAACAGTCTCTACAACCTCCATTGGGTCTGTAGTTAACAGTACGGAATGGTGCACTGGAAGTTTTGTTAGAGGATGTATCTCATAGTAACTGCTTTTATCACAAGGACAGAAGGAAGCAACTTTGAAGGTTATGGATGTGTTTATGACTTTGATTGTGTTGCTAGTATCAAAGATGTATACATATGTCCAAACCCATAGAATTAAAAATTCATGTAAGTCATGCACATGTTTCCAAATCAATTATCTTAATAAAACTGTTATAAGTGGAATACAAAGAAAATATGATATTAAGATGTATTGAATGCAACTGTGGAAAGAAAACTGCTACAACTTTAAAGGTTGCATGTAATATAACCCAGTGCACTGGGAGATTTATTAAATTGAACATTTGAAAGGACTTATGAAGAATAACTGAAAATTTGAGTTACATTAAAATCAAGGATTTCTGTTTTTCAAATGAGTATGTATAAAAAGTGTATCTTCAAATAGATAATATTTAGAATTATATAGAATTATATATACAAACTGATTAAGATACTCATATTTACTATCACCTAACTATAAATCACTATCTATCTATTTAAAGAGCACCCACAAATCATTAAGTAAGGGAAATAAAATTCATCCTAAAAATTAATATAAGTTGTGCACTTTTTAAAAAAGTTTTATTTAATTTGAAAGGCAGAGTTCCAGAAAGAGAGAGAGAGAAAGAGAGTGATCTTCTATCTGCTGGTTCACTTCCCAAATGATGGCAATATCTGTGGCTGGGCCAGGCTGAAGTCAGGAGACAGGAGCTTCCGTCGGGAGACGTGCGTGCAGGGACCCATAGAGTTGATCCATCTTCTGCTGCTTTCCCAGGTGCATTAGCAAGGGCTCAAACCAACACTGTTAGGGAATGCCAGCGCTACAGGCGGCAGCTTAACTGGCTATGACAAAATGCCGGCCTCTGTGGACTTTTTTTTTTTTTAAATCATGCTCATTTTCTATGGTAGACATGCAGATTGTGTCCACTTCCCCTATACGTGGTACAGCTCTCCCTTTTGTACACTTTTAATGGAACCACAGAAAGTAGAAGTATAAGCAGAGTCATGATTATTCATCTGGAACTCCCCAATCGTTCTTGAATCTTTGTGTAGACATAAAATTGAGAGATTTTTGAAAAGTGGAAGTAACTGACTCATGCAATTTACGGGACCATTCTTTGAAATGGAAGCTCCTTTTCTTTTTGTGTTATCCTATTACCTTTCCCTATGCCAGAATTAAGACGCCATGTTGGAGCTCACCTCCAGTTATGTCCAAGACAAAACCCTATGAGACAGCAAAATCTGAATCCAAGCAGAGTCAGCATCCCCAGATGATGCTGGGGGATACACTGACTTTCCTTCCCTGGGCTATCCACCTGTATTTTGAAAGTTTTGGCTGATTGAATCAATCAATGGTTAGAGCCACTCAACATCTTACATGACAACACCTAGTCTTCACTAGTAATCAGAATGAGCATGAGGATGAACTAAAATATTCTGGCACATCTTTTGCTGCCATCACAAGTCACTTTCACTGACAGGACAAGGGAGCCAGGTAAGACACCTAAGATCCTGCAGAAAAGTCTGTATTGGTAATTTTTATCCCCTCCATTTTTGCTTTAGCAAGGTGCAACAGGCCGCATAAACAAGCTAAAGCAGAAATGGGGGTGCACTGTTCTACTGAAAAGTCTTACTCTGAGAGCTGCAGTCTAAGTTGACTTAGAATCCACTGACGTGGAGGGTTGCAGGGCTATAAAACCTGACTACCTCTGTCCACTGAAAAACAGTCGATAGGATTATGGAGCCTACATATCAATGTACTTGGACATAAAATGCTGGCCAACCCAGCTGCAATGATCAGATTATGTATATAGTCTGTTCACCTTGCCCATTATTTCAGATAGCCTTGAGGTAGCTGCCATTAAATGAGTATAGATGTCAGTAAATAAAAGATGTCAGTAAATAAATGACTATTCAGGCTGAAGAACTGGTCCAGCGGGAAGTTTGATTATATTGAAGTTTCACATGGAACGGCATGGAAGCAAATAAATCAGAACCTCAAGAGTCTTTGAGAAAATTGTATTGCCCAAAAAACCTTCGCTTCCAATACTGTGATTGTTTAATCCGCATGTTAACGTAAGGCTGAAAACCTGAACCAATAGTGGTTGGCATTAAACCTTCCCCACATCAAGGGAGACACAGCACTGCTTGTTTTAGATGTGGCATAGGTCAAGAGAGACTCTGTTACCTAGTAGAGACAGGTTCGTATAAAGAAGTTAGGAAGTTACTCTAACTTGGACAAAGGGAGGCTTCGTAAGATCCACAGGAGCAGATCTAATCCATGATCTGTGACTTCACTATGTGCCCCTCCCCTAACCTCCTTTTTATGATGGGAGTGCTGTTACAGTTACTCCATGATTGAAGAGGAAGGGTGATCATGGTGAGTATCTGTCTTTGGGCTCTTTGATCACCAAACCATAGGGATGTACATCCAAACCTTTCTGTAATACTATGCATCACAAAAAGAACAACTGGAGTAAATTAACTGAGCAGTGATAGGAAACAAGTTTAGAATGAGGTAAAAGATCTGTGAAGCCAGTCACGTGAGGTCCTCCACTCAACAGACATTGATCCATGCACAGATGGCATATCAAATCTGAAACATTGAGGACACATTGATCTTAAAGAGGTGATTGCAACTAAATATCACTTTAAATGTTCAGATGTTCGATTGAATAACAATCTTTCTGTGCCAATTATGGCTGTTTTATGTTGAATTTAGGCATTCTCCACTCTCATAGATACATTAATGCAGTACTTAAAATTCTTAATTATATTTGTCTTCTAAGAGATCATCTATTTTTATTGTATGTTTTTGAACTGCCACTTGACAATTCAAAGTATATATTTGCTCCCCAAATAATATAGAAATTCCTACCAAATATAAACATTTGATTCTATTACCAATTTTTAAATTGAAAATGCAGGATCTTTTGATGAATATTTGTTGAATACATAAATGCATAAATGATTCGTTTTTACAGCATTCATTAAGACTTCTGCTAATTGCTGATTCAAAGATACCATCCAGCCTGTTTCTAAAGTTTAACTCATTGTTTAACACTAAAGAAAACCACTACTCTAACAGACTATTTGTAGTATGTATAGGAAGGAACATTAAATTACACACACACACACAGAACCTTAATTTGGAAAGTAAATTATAATGTCCCATTCTCCCATTATTCTTCCCCTGCATATTAGCACACTTTTGAGAATTATAGGCTTGAAAAGTTCACTGATCTAGTGGACTTTTTATTATGCTTTTACAACTACATTGAAGGGAATATATGGATAAAAAAATTCTTAATCCTAATTAAGCAAAAATAATACACTAAATTCATTATTTTTCTCACTTCCAATTATATATTGGTGATTCCTTACAACTGAATAAAATAAAGTCAAAAATTAAAGCCAAATGACATTATATATTTGATGTTAAATTTTGTAGCAAATATAGGACTCAAAATAATTTTACTTTACTCACCAATTTACTGAAAGCCTGGTTATGTCATATTCTTGAATAAATAATCATTGCAATTATCCCTGTTAATTGAAATAAACACTTGTGAATTTTGTAGCATCGTAGGTTGTCTTATGAGAAATCTTGCATTGCTAGAGGCAGAGGGTTTATCTACTTTAGTTGCTACACTTCATGTTGTCTGCTCGGCACCTAGTTTCCGCATGATAATGTTCTGAACCACATAATCAATCATCCCCACAACATGCTTTCTTCAACCTCATATGTCCAACTTATTTGTGAGTTCATTGTTAAAATGCCTGTTATCACACCAGTTCAGAGCAAGCTTCTAGAGCAGCTCTCAAGATTCTTAATGAATTTTTATTTTCCACTAAGACACTTTGTGTCCACCTGAATGTTGAAATGGCTGTTTCTCTTACTATCAAACACTGCAATGCCAAGGCCATGATCAGCTCTACTTAGCACAAGGCAGATAGGCTTTTGTTGTCATCTCCCAACTTGTGTCTCACCAGAAGCTCTGCAGGGTATTACTGGAGAATCCCTTTCTTTCAGCCCCATGGAAACTGCATGTTATCATTAAGCAGGGTACACAGAATTTATGGAACAAAATCAATAGCTAGACCTATGATAGCTCCAGAACTGTGGCTGCTACATTCTTTGGATTTTGTGCACTTGTATCAAGATATGAGTGTTTACTTTGACTTTTTAGAGAAAATCTTATCTTAAATTTCTCTCAAGTAATGCTATTATAAAATTGTAGCTGTTGCTTATTATAGTAAAGAAATGTTCTAGGATAAGAAGATTATGACATTCTGCAATATTAAGATGCATTATCTAAACCACCTCTAACATTTAACCAGTATTTTAACCCCATCTCTAGAAAACCTTAAAATTCATGATTCATTTTATAAACAAATCATGTTATAGCTTTAAAGTGCCATAGTCACACTCTGAAGAAGTAACGACTCATTGATCATCAATCAGTTGTAATATTTATTGAACAGGAAGATAATGATAAAATATATAAAACTGCAAAAGTTTTTGACACTTGAAAATCATAAATTGTTTGGAAACTTTTCTTCAAATTGTTGTCTGCACTGCAGATTTAAGACACACAGCTGTCAAAGTATGACACTACCATATTTCAAGACATACCATGCAGCTATTAAGACCAAAACAATCAGTATGGTTATAGTACTTGCATTTAAAAAAAAAATAGACCACAGAAACAAAATAAATACCCCAGAAACAGAAATTAATCCATGCACCTACAGGCAACTAATACTCAAATACAGCAGAGAAAAAAGTCATGTTTTCAATAAATGATGCAAGAAAACTAGATATTCATATGCAGAAAACTGAGATATGTCTTTCAACATAACAAAAGTCAGCTCTAAATGGATCAAATATGCAAATACAATACCTGAAACTAAAACTCCTAGAAGGAAAAGTAGGAAAAACATGTCAAGACATTACAATAGGCATTTTCTCTTTAGATAATAATCTAAATGTACAGGCAACAAAAGCAAAAATAGCAGATGGAATTTGGTACATTAAGAAGCTTCTGCACAGCAACAGAGTGAAGAGACAACCTACAGAATGGGAGAAAAATATTCCTAAACTATTCACCTGCAAGGGACTAGTATCTAGAATACACATGAACTAAAAAAAAAAAAAAAAAAAGTCCAAGAATCTGAACAGACATTTCTCAGAACAAATGCCAAATGGCCAACAATTTATGTGACAAGATGCTCAAGATCACTAGTCATCAAGAAATTCAAATAAAAACCATAATGTCACTTCACTACAGGTAGAATGACTGTTATTAATAAAACCAAAAAGTAAATGATGCTGATGATCTTGTGAAAAGGGAACCCTAACACACAATTGATAGGAATGCAAATAAAGCAACTATGGCAAACAGTGCAGAGACCCCCCCCAAAAAAAACATTAAAAATAGATTAACATATGATCCAGCTATCCTACTTCTGGGTATAAATCCAAAGAATATTAAATCAGCACATGAAAATGATACCTGCACTCACATGCACACTGTAGCACAATTCACGTGAGCCAAGAGAAGGAACCAACCTGGGTGTCCATTGGTAGATGAATAAAGGAAACATGGTACACAAATGGAGGGGAATATTCCTCCATAAAAAAGAATGAGATACTGGTATTTGCAACCAAGTGGATAGAATAGAGATCACTACGTTAGATGAAATGAGCAAGCCAAAAAACACGAACATCCCATGTTCTCTCTCATACGTGAAAGGAAGGTAAAAATATACTTAGTCAATTCGATTCAAAATAGTAATTAGGCTGGAGATGGAGGAAAGGATGGAAATTACTGCATATTAGATACCAAAATGCTGCTGGGTGAAGATAAAGGGTTTTGGTGTCTGGCAGCATAGTGGGGTGTTCGTATTTTATAATAATGCATCACATGTGTATAAAGAACTGGAAGGGAGGACCTGGCAGACCCCAAACACAAAAAAAAAGAAAAGGAATAAAAGGGCTGCTTGCATGGTGTGATCAGTTCACTCTGTGTGTAATTGTTGAAATGTGCTGCACCCCATAATAATGCACGGGCTCTGGGGTACAAAATCCCCAGTGAAGCATAGAATGGGAAGTATCTATTGATCAGAGTCCCATAGCTAAAGCTTTGTGCAGGCCTTCACGCAGAGAAGGCACATGACTGAGAGATGCTGCAAGTACATTTGGGACAATCTCAAACAAATGCTCAGCAAATCTCGTTGGGTGTATTTAATGCCTTTGTGGTTTGGAATATTTACCTAAAAAGAGGCATTTCAGAAAACATGTTATTTTTAGTTTTCTTTTTATAATTTGAAGTATCTTGACCAGTGTACAATTCAAATTCTGAAGAACATTACCCATTTTATATAAATGGAATTAAAATTTTCATAATATTAAATTATGTTAAAAACTGCACATGAAGTAAAATGATGCTTGATATTCAAAATATATGAACATTAAATAAATGGGGGGGAGTATTTTTTGCTAAAAGGGAGAAACCAAGTTTTCTCAATCCTCATAAATTCTTGGCTGTATAGACCTCTGGAGCAAAATGGTTTAATAAGAGAAAGAAGAACAAGCAAGTCTATCTATGTGTGCAGTTCTTATCACACGGAAGAAAACAGTTTAAAACTCACTCGAGACAATGTCACTGAGTCGTGGCTTTATATAAGGTCTTCAGCATTGGGCCTAAGTGTGGTAAAGCAGTTACAATACCACTGGGATCTCAACATCCTATGTCAAGGTGCCTCGGTTTCAGTCCCACAGCCAAGTTCGGCTTTATACTAACGGGCTCCCTGGGAGGCAGTGGATGATGGGTGATGGCGCCAGAATTTTGGTCCCTGCCACCTATATAAGAGACCCAGATTGAGGGCCGGCGCCGCAGCTCACTAGGCTAATCCTCCACCTTGCGGCGCTGGCACACCGGGTTCTAGTCCCGGTCGGGGCGCTGGATTCTGTCCCGGTTGCCCCTCTTCCGGGCCAGCCCTCTGCTGTGGCCAGGGAGTGCAGTGGAGGATGGCCCAGGTGCTTGGGCCCTGCACCCCATGGGAGACCAGGAGAAGCACCTGGCTCCTGGCTCCTGCCATCGGATCAGCGCGGTGCGCCGGCCGCAGCGCGCTGGCCGCGGCGGCCATTGGAGGGTGAACCAACGGCAAAGGAAGACCTTTCTCTCTGTCTCTCTCTCACTGTCCACTCTGCCTGTCAAAAAAAAAAAAAAAAAAAAAAAGAGAGAGAGAGACCCAGATTGAGTTTCATGCTCCTTGCTTTGGCCTGACCCAACCTAGTGTGGGAGAAGCGTCTCTCTCCCTCTCTCTCTCTCTCTCTCTCACACACACACACACACACACTTTTTGTCTCTCTTATCTTCAAATTCTTTAACATTTTCAACAATGCAGAATAGACATTGGAAGAATGATAGGACAAAGAGGAAAGGAGTCCCAAGCTTCCAAGGCAGGAAAACCGAAGGGAGGAGTAAAGTCAGCTCTCAGATTTCCCAGCAAGGCCTCTCTGAGCTGATGAGCAAGTTCAGTGAGGAGCGTTTGTATCCTGTCCTTAGGCAGGAAATACGGGAGAAGGATGGAAAGACCTGCCTTTTCAGAGCTCTGTTCTGCCTTCAGGCAAACAAGGGGACACAGGAGCTCCCCTGCATTTTGATAGTCTTCAGCTCAATAATCCTTTGTATTTTAGGAGGAAATATTTCACGACCATGCATTGTGCAGATACCTAAGAAAGCCCAGGAAAAAATAGTGAAGAGGTTACTTTTAGTGTCAAATTGTTCAAGAAAAGAATGACTGTACATTTGGGAACTATTGATCAACATGTGTTATCTTAAAATAATATTTTCCAAACCTTTGTGTTTTCTTCAAGTTAACAGAGGGCAACCCTTTTTTATGCTTCAATATTCAATCTCCAATAAACTGAAGGTTTTAATATAGTTTGTAGTTAGATTGTGACTCTGGTCATAGTGCATTCTGACTCATTTAAAATATACTGCAGGGGTGCTGGCATTGTGGCATAGTGGGTAAATCCACTGCCTGCAATACCTGAATCCCATATGGGATCCAATTTGTGTCCCAGCTGCTCTGCTTCAGATCCAGCTCCTTGCTAATGGCCTTAGAAAAGCAGTGGAAATGGCCCAAGTTCTTAGGCTCCAGCACCCACATGGGAGACCCAGAAGCAGCGCCTGGTTGCTGGATTCAGCTTGGCCCTGCTCTTGCCATCACATCCATCTGGGGAGTGAACCAGCAAATGGAGGGTCTCTCTCTCTCCCTCTCCCTCTCCCTCCCTCTCCCTCTCCCTCTCTCTCTCTCTCCTTCTCCCTCCCTCTCTCCCTCTCCCTCTCCTTCTCTCTCCCTCTCCCTCTCCCTCTCTCTCTCTCTTTTTCTCTCTCTCCCTCCCTCTCCCTCTCTGTAAGTAACATTGAAATGAATAAATAAATCTGAAAATAAAAGGATGTTCTGAGTATTGTTAGGGGTATTCTTACATTTTCTCAAGCACTTAGACTCATATTTTTCTCTGATCAAGTTTGAATAAATGTAATGGGTCCACTAAATGTCCAAAGCATTTTTGGTACAAAAATATTCCTTTAATTTATATTTATTTCAAATTCATGGTAGCCCCAAGGTATTTGTGTTTATTTCCAAATAATACACCAGTAACTAGTTTTTCATCATATAATGGCCGAGCTAGTTGTCTTTTCCTCACAGTATTTCACTCTGTAGGATTCATTTAACTAGGAACTATATGAGATCAGATAAAATAACTTGTCCAAACCCAAGCCTTGGCCTGTGCCAGAATTTTCATTCTCAATTATGTTCAGTCAAATACCTGTGAATTCCCTGACTTTGAGATCCAGTATCCAGAAAATATACTCCTGGAGAGATGTAAAGTAACTTCAGTTACTCACAAGTTTCTCAAGCAGGACAAGAGGAATTTGGGCAATATTCTTTCTTCTTTCCTAGATCGAATGTTTTAACTGAAAAGCATACTTCATACCCTAAAGCACAAAGCTTTGCAGCTTTGCATGCCATTGGTTAGAAGACATTCAGTGGACTTAGTTGTTGCAAGGGAGACTGGGAAAGTTAGCAATATGACAAAAGGGATGAGAGTGCCATAACTAGTTTAAAAAATCATGATTCATGCCTTGAGCAGTGCTCTGAGCAGAGTCAAAGTTCTGATAGCAAAAAAAAAAAAAAAAGGAAGCAGAAATAACAAAGAATATCAGCTATACGCTTTTATTCTTAAAATCCCAGTGCAATATACAGGTACATGTTAATCTAATGAATAACTGAAGATTAATTTATTAATCTATCTAGGACCCTTCTTTTTAAATCACAATTTAAAATAACATCTGATAATAATTTAAATATTATTCAATTTAAAATGTTGCTAGGATCATTTTGCTAAATACAGTTAAATTATACAAATTACAACTAGTGAAAAATCAGTTGCATCAAAGCAATTTCTGCTTCTTGAGATAGACGCATTATTTCTGGGATTGGTAATTCCAAGACCTTCCCTTTTGGAGAATGTTTTGTGTTTTTCATAGCAAAGTTGATCAATGAATTTTTTGGTTACATCCAATGAAGTTACAACTCCATAGATGTCTTATGGTGATATGGTAATCTAACTCAATGCTAGTTAGATTTCTGTCCTTTAAGATACACAAACATGCATTTTCTACCTTTCTCTTAGAAGTAAAGATTTGTTGTGAAAATGATAAAATCTATTAAACATAAAGAAAGAAATTGTATGAGGTTTAAAAATTATTTCAGATGCTCTCGATGATCACTAAAAGGGATATAATGATTAGCATCATAAGTTTATATATTTCTAAGTAAGCATTTAATTACATTAGTTCATGGACAGTTTTAGGTCCCATATAATCTGTGGATTATAGAGGCAATAAACAGATTGGCTCCTTAGACGGAGTGGTGTTCTAAGCAGGGAAGGATCGGCTGAGCGCAGCATGACATTTCTGCCTTCTGCTAAGATCAAAGTGGCAACTCTGTACCTTCATCTGGATTTGCAGATGATCAGTAGGTGATGATCTTTAGCATCTATGCATTATTTATACTGAAAAGCAAAGTGACCATAAATAGATGAGGGCTCTGCCAGTTGGTGAATGTTGCTGTACCTGAGTTTGCTGTGAATCTCCTCAAAGTCACTTAACATGTGGCTGTTTTCAAATAATTCGTGCTCATGGCTAATACAATATTATTCCAAGGAATCAATCACCTTTAACCATTTCATGCATATTTACTCTTCATCACAGGCCTACATGCTTATTTAATAGTTTTGATAAGAACCCAGTAATTAGACGAGTTGACTTCCAAATTCTAGCATGGCACAGCTCTGACTGCTAGGGAAAGTTATTTAATCTCTCTGGAATTCACTTTTAAAAAAAGATTGTTCCAAGACAAAATTTGCAATCTAAACCATTTTTAAGAGCAGCATTAAGTTCATTTATTATTCATCTCCAGTGGCCAATTCTGGAAAACTGAATAATATACTCACTGAGCAATAACTCTACCATGCCTTCTCTCCAAGTCCATGGCAGTCGGCATCATACATTGCTGTCTTTATGAATCTGAATCCTCTAAATGCCTCATATGAGCGGAATCATACAGAATTTGTTCTTTTCTGTCATTTCAATAACACAATGCCCTCAAAGTTCATCACAGTTGTATGTGTGTCAGAATTTCTTCCTTTATATATATATATATGTGTGTGTATATATAATATTATATATAATATATATATATTGTATATATTCGCCATAATTTATTTTTCTTTCATCAGTTGGAACTCAACTGGGTTGATTCCACCCCTTGGCTATTGTGAATAGTACAGCTATGAACATGAGTGTACAAATATCCTTGAGTCCTTGCTTTCAATTCTTTTAGGTACACACTCAGAAGTAAACTTGTAAGAACATATGCTGGTTCTAGTTTTAATTCTTTGAGGAACCACTATACTGTTTTTCATTTTCTATTGCCACTAACAGTACACAAGGATTCCAACTTCGCTTTCTGACATACTTGTTATTTACTCATTTGTTATAGTAGTCATCATCATGAATTCAAGGGAAACTCAATTTAAAGTGCAAATGATAATACCTACATCACAATATAGTTTAATATAATGGTCTGTCAATATGTTATAGTTCATTTTCTAAATTCATTTCTGTAGTTTCATGATATTTTCCAAAAATTGAGATACAAAACATGTGCCCTCTAATTAAGACAGATCTTTTGCCATGATTTTATAAGCTCTTTGGGGTGCATTCCCTTAGGCTGTTTTATTAGCAGAAAGGAAAATGGTTATTCAATTGTGTCTTTCAACAAAGACAACCACTCAGGTACTAGAAACAGCACAATTACAGAGACCAGGCCTCGGTTATTGGAATATATTGATTGTTGACCTCACTTTATAATGAAAATATCTTCAATTCCCCATCTTTTTTTAAAGATTTATTTATTTGAAAGAGTTACACAGAGAAAGAAGGAGGGGTAGAGAGAGAGAGAGGGAGGTCTTCATCTACTGGTTCACTGCACCTATCCAAAGCCAGGAGCCAGGAGCTTCCTCCCAGTCTCCAACGCGGGTGCAGAGGCCCAAGAACTTGGGCCACCTTCCACTGTTTTCCCAGGCCATAGCAGAGAGCTGGATCAGAAGTGGAGCAGCCTGGACTCAAACTGGTGCCTATATGGGATGCCAGCACTGCAGGTGGCAGCCTTACCCACCAGGCCACAGCACCAGCCCCTCAATTCCCTATCCTAACAGATTTCTGTCTCTCTCTCCCTGTCTCCATCCCTCCCTCTTTTCCCCCTTTCTCTCTCTGTCCTCTCTCTCCTTGTGTAGTCACAATCACTTCCATTTCCTGTAATATTTTTGATTTAAGGCTTTTTTAAACTTTTATTTAATGAATATAAATTTCCAAAGTACAGCTTATGAATTACAATGGCTTCCCCCCCATAACGTCCCTCCCACCCGCAACCCTCCCCTTTCCCACTCCCTCTCCCCTTCCATTCACATCAAGATTCATTTTCGTTTCTCTTTATATACAGAAGATCAGCTTAGTATACATTAAGTAAAGGTTTCAACAGTTTGCTCCCACACAGAAACATAAAGTGAAAAATACTGTTTGAGTACTAGTTATAGCATTAAATCTCAATGTACAGCACACTAAGGACAAAGATCCTACATGAGGAGTAAGTGCGCAGTGACTCCTGTTGTTGACTTAACAGATTGACACTCTTGTTTATGGCATCAGTAATCACCCTAGGCTCTTGTCATGAGCTGCCAAGGCTATGGAAGCCTTTTGAGTTCACCAACTCTCATCATATTTAGACAAGGCCATGGTCAAAGTGGAAGTTCTCTCCTCCCTTCAGAGAAAGGTACCTCCTTCTTTGATGACCTGTTTTTTCCACTGGGATCTCACTTGCGGAGATCTTTCATTTAGTTTTTTTTTTTCCCCCCCAAGAGGCTTTCCATGCCTGAAATACTCTCATGGGCTTTTCATCCGATCCGCATGCCTTAAGGGCTGATTCTGAGGCCAGAGTGCTGTTTAGGACATCTGCCATTCTATGGGTCTGCTGTGTATCTCACTTCCCATGTTGGATCGTTCTCTCCCTTTTTAATTCTATCAGCTAGTATTTGCAGACACTATTCTTGTTTATGTGATCCCTTTGGTTCTTAGTCTTATCATTATGATCAATTGTGAATAGAAATTGGTCACTGGGACTAGTGAGACTTTATTTAGTATATAATTCTTAATTGTCCCTAAATTCCTTTGATAGGCAACTATTACTGCTACCTTATGACATGATTCAGAGCATTGTTCCAACTAAAAATATCTATAAACTGACTAGTGATCTCCATTAACTTCTAAATTCAAATAAATGTAATGTTTAGTGTTAACCTTGTGTGTATGGAAATCTCACAGCCTAATTAAATTGTAGGATGTTAACCAGGGGATAGGGTGCCTTTGAATAGAGCATGGTCACTTAGGACAGTTGCATTTAATTAGCAAAAACAAATGCGGTGCTGACTTTATATATTTGCAATACACTTTCATGTTTTGGGATTCTGGGGGTATATTCATGGATGGATGTTTCTTGGAGACAGTTTTTCTGCTTCCTCGTGTTACATCTTTGATATTACTGTCTACATTACTTTGTTGGAGATGCCATAACAAATTATGTCATACTGAGTAACTCAGCAAAATAGATTGACTTCCTAAGACTTCTAAAGACTCAAAGAACAAGATGGAGATGTTGGCAGGGTTGGTTTCATTCTGAGTTCTCTTCTTGTCTTGTTGATAGCTGGATTCTCACTGTATTCTCACATGCTCTTTGCTCTGCACGTGTACACATTTATGTAAATTTTTCTTCTTTTAAGGACATTAGAGTATTGAGGTAGGGCTTAGCCTAATGACCTAATTTAATGTCAATTATCTCTTTAATATCCCTGTCTGATGTACCGGAGGTTAGGACATTAACATGTGAACTTTGAGGGGGACACAGTTCAGCCCATACCACTAGCATACAGATTTTGAGCATTGTGGTGCAGTGGGTTAAACTGCTGCTTATGATGGCCAGCCTCCCTTATCAGAGTGCCAGTTTGTGTCCTGGCTGTTTGAGCTTCCTGCTTATGTGCCCCAGACAGTAGCCGATGACCTAATTGCTTGGGCCCCTGCCTATCCTGTGGGAGACCTGGATGGTATTCCTGGCTCCTGACTTTAGGCTGGCCCAGCCCTGGCTGTGTGGCCATTCGAGAAGTGAACCAGTGGGTGGAAAATCTCTCTCTGTCAGCCTCTCCCTATCCCTACCTCTGTCCCCTCTCCATGCCATGCTGCCTTTCAAATAAATACATGCATAAATAAATAAATAAATCTTTCTGCTTCTTTGAATAAATTAACTCCATTTAATGTACTTAGAAGTCAACCTAAACCATAATTTACTAAGCATAAGGTTGGGATAATTTAGATCATTGCCCATATCTTTTCTTAAGACAAACACACACCAAAATGGGGGAAAAGGGGCATAAAAACTTAAGTCCATCTAATTCCTCAAGTTGTTTTGGACTCTGACAAACACTAATAGCTCTGTGTATACTAATAAAATGCAATTAACACTGAATTTGGAGACAATAATGAGATTTCAGAAATAGTAAGAAGAGCCGTGGTGGAATAGTGTTCTCTGATTCACTAACTGAATTAAACACTTCCCCGAGGATCAGACTTCCCCATTGTGCACCTTATGCATAAAACCAGAATTCTGGAATGCAGCCTGCAGTGCAGTGGGATTTACGCGGGTTTAGAGGATCTTACATAATTAATGAAAAACAAACACAGGCATCAGGAGGCATCATAAAGATAGTTTATGCAAATATTCCCTGCCACCTAATTCATGAAGAGTAGGGATATGCCTGATTCCAAAAGCTTTCAGTTGTAGATATCATTCTTCAATATAAAAATTCATCTGCAGTTTAAATTTTATAAAATAATCTAAAACAAGTTATCAAAAGCAATTCATCAATACAGTAGCGCTGAGTTATTCCTATTTTTATAATTTTTGAAGTTGAATCAAAATCCACGGACAGCTCTTAGTATGTGCTTTTCTGTTATTCCTAAATTCTATTCCATCTCCATCAATCCTCTATTGTAATTAACCAACTTGCATCCACATCATGTGGATCTCTTCACAACGGTTGTCCTAGATTCTATTTAATTTCACTCAGTGCTTATCTACAATGTGATGTATGGAGGTTTGCCTTTTTATACATCCCACCTTTCCTCTTCATTTTCTGATGGAATTTAACTTTCTTTTCTTCATCAATGCATGATTCACAAAACATGAAGGCCTTTGCTTTAAACTGAGCTATTGGTTTCAGTTCTGTACCTTGCTCTGAACTCAGTCTGTCCTATCCTCTCAACATAGATGGCATGTACTCCTCCTTTCCTGGTCTTCAGGCTGAGCCATGTGGCTTCCTTTGGCCAGTGATGAGTGGGCAGATGTGACATTGTGCCAGTTCTGATCCAAAGATGTTTTGAATGTAGCTTTCTGCATAGATCTGATAGCCAGAAGAGCATCTCCCAACTAGATTAATTGCCCCAAGAGGAAGATGAAAGAAATATGGAAACAAAAGTGTTACTGGAGATAGGCTGCTCGGGGCTTCTCTTCACACAAGAAGGAATTCAGACGTGAGACACAGTTAGTGGTAAGTGAGGTAGCCAAGTTCAATAAAAAGGTACACCTGATAGGCCAGGCAGGCGTCTCAGGAAAGGGCTGAGAGCGTAGCACGCATTCAGGCTGGAGTTTTTATGGGTTTAAGTGTAGGTTCCCTGTTTCTTCTCCTCCCCGCCCTCTTTAGGGAAATTCTGAATGTAGAGTTCCTGAAAAGCATCCCAGGATGTTATCAACACAGTGTTATTGGACCTAATAGCCTCCTTGGGGCAGGGCAGGGGGAGGGCTGAAATCCATCTAACAAAGTCATAGCTCAAGAGCTAATAGTCAGGTATAATTGCTGGTCTGCTTTTGGGCTTGTTTCCTTAGTTTCTTAAAAATTCTCATTTTCTCCCCTCTTACACAAATATGCTAATTACCTAGCTATCTTAACAAAATGGCCCTGATTTCTGCAGCCTGAGCAGAATTGCCTACATACTTGCAATGAGATTCAGAACTTCTGGCCAATCCCACCCTCAGGGAACCAAATTATAGATGCATATCCAATATTCAGTGAGTGTTGCTTTGTAGTGCTTTGCTGTGCAGCAGTATCTAACCTAAACATGTTGTTTCTGGGGCTGAATTGTGTCTCCTCACTTTCATATGTTGAAGTTTGAAATCTAAGTACCTCAGTATGCGACGACTGTGTTTGGATATACAGTCTTGAAAAAGATAATTAAGATAAAATAGGGCCGTTGGGATAGTCCTAACCTAATATGACTTGTATCATTGTAAGGCAAGTTGATTAGGACAGAAGCACACATGGAAGAAAAATAACATTGAATAAAGGAGGAAGAAAACCATGTAGAAACCCTTGAGAGCAACCTCAGAATGAAATCAGCTACTGCATGCCCCGGTTGGACTTCTAATCTTTAGCAATACTAGAAAATACATTTCTGCTCTTTCGGCCATTTTCTTTATGTTACATTGTTATGAAAGTAAACTAATGCTGGTTGCACTTCTTGCTTTTACGTTTCTAAGTACTTTGCCCTAGTTTCCACATGTGAAACCACTCAGGTTGGGAACATGGCTGATGTCCAGCTTTCCCAGTGTGTCGATGGACTATACCCAAGGGCACTTACACCATTCCCTTAGCAGGGACATCCACGTTTAGTTATTTAAATATAAATTTATATTAACTAGGAAACCTAAGTTAAAACTTCTGTTATTCAATCATATTAGCCTATTTAAATTGTTTTATAGTTAGATATAACTAGCAGCTATTATATTGGAGAGCACAATTTTGTAGACAAAAACTTCTGTTGGGTAGTAATGAACTAGAGAATCAATAGGGACACAGATTTAAAATTATTATTCCTGGATTTTCTAATTATAGAAAATTTAGTGTATTCATAGAAGATAATCTGTTAAATTCTTCTTTGGATATCAGCAATATGATAGACTAGAATGTTCAAGAGTCTAGGCACGTGCTCCCAACACACACACACACACACACCCCACAAACACACACAATCTAACTAGCAAATAGTCACAGATCAGAATACTTTTGAGAAGCTTCAAAAACTTAGGAATGAGACAAAGGTATCCACGTGAGCCACAGAACAGTGTATTCAAGAAGGGAAGAACCAGGATATTACTTAGACTTAATTCCCCTCTCCCAGGTTGACACAGTGCCACACAGACTCTGGGCCTGTAGTTTGCATAGTGGCAAAGAGAGGCAGGCATTTGGATTTCTCAACATGCTGGCACCCTTCCAAGGAGATCCAGGAGGAACACCCAGGAGTAAATCTAGGGCTAGAAAGAAAGGTGACAAGACTCCTAACATGTAATGCATGAGCCTTGGAGGTGGCTCTGCATTCTTGCCAGTGGTGGCACATGATCAGAGATGCCTGTCAATGGTTTGAGCAGCCTACAGAGCTCAGATGACCACTCCCACAAGTCCAGTGGGAAGTGCTACTGATGTGAGTCCAGCAGCCACTATGCCTAGGCTCCGAGCCCACTCAAAGGCTCCACCCGGGAATGAAAGTAAACTTAAACTGTGTATTTCTATGGAGCATGTCCTCTGGACCTGCCCAACTGAGCAACAACTCAACAAAATCCACAATATAGACGTACAACAGAATCCAAAGAGTGGTATTGCCAAGGAAGTATTACCACAGGTTCTTGCAGTGTGACCAGCAGCTCTGTTGAATCAGAGAGTAATGACAGCTTGTCAGCCCAACTAGGGAACCTGCCAGAGGCTTTGTCCATAGTTCTTATCAACTAGACCATGCAGTAAACCAGGTTAGATTAAATAGTGAAGTTCTATCCGAGCTAAAGAACATCAATAAAAACTAATGAAGGGGGCCACTTGCTCAAATGAAAAGACACCAACACAAGGACACAAGGATTCTGAAAAAAAATCAAAGAATAGTGTAACCAGCACAAGAAATAATAATCAGTAATAGAACCCACAGGAGTGGAAAGTACTGAAAAAAATTCAGAATTATTTTCTTAAGTAATAGCTCAATTCACAACAACAAAAATATGCAATCAACCTAGATATCCAGCAACTGAAGACTGATAAAAAAAAGTGTACATGATAGAATATCATTCAACCATTAAAAAAGAATGAATCCTGGCATTTGAAATAAAATGGATGGAACTGCAGATCATTATGCTAAGTGAAATAAGCCAGACTCAGAAAAAATATCATGTTTTGTCTTATTTGTGGAGGTTAATATATACAGAGGATAAAAATTGTGTGTATGTCATATCATTTATTATATAGTTACAAATATTGCTTCTCTGTATCATATCATGTACATGAAATATACCTTTTTTCCCCATGTTACGGTCATTATCACGAATCCCTCACTTCATAATATTAATATATCTGGTTTCAAAAGGAAAAATTATATGAAAACAATGTTTCCATTGTGAATTAGAACATATGGATTAAATTTTTAAAAAATGAAAATAGCGAATGATAAATGATGAATTTTGACCTTGATAAAAAATAGAGGAAATAAATAAACTCACATAGAAATCCTAGTGATAAAAATACAACAAAAGGAAAAATTTAATAGAATTCTCCATCAGCAAATGTGATCAAGCTGAGAAAATAATCAGTGTCCTCAAAGACAGGGCATGTGAGAGGCCGGTGCTGAGGTGTAGTAGGTTACGCCTCTGCCTGTAGCGCCTGCATCGGATTGTGGGCAACACTTCATGTCCCAGCAGCTCCTCTTCCAAAACCAGCTGTGCCTATGGCCTGGGAAAGCAGTGGAAGATGGTCCAATGTTGGGGCCACTGTACCAGCATGGGAGACCTGGAAGAAGCTCCTGGCTGCTGGCTTCAGATCTGTTCAACTCTGGCTGTTGCAGCCACTTGGGGAGTGAAGCAGTGGACAGAAGATCTGTCTCTCTGTCTTTCCCTCTCTTTGTCCGTAGCTCTACTTCTCAAATAAATAAGTAAAATTTCAAAAAAAAAAAAAAAAGGTGGGATGGGGGCTTTTGAAGTTAATCTCTCAGAAAATAAAAAATAAAAAAGGAGGGTAAAACATAAACAAATCCTACAGGAAATATGATACACCAACTTTTCCTAAACCAGGATTTTAAGAAGAAAAGAAAGAGGGTTAGAATACTTTAAGCCATAAACTCAGCATATACAGCTGTGCACTTCATGGTGATATTTTGACCAGTGTTGGATGACATGTACAAAGCTCGTCTCGTGAGGTTAAAATGGAACGGGTATAGAAACACATGCCAGAGAAGAGGCAGGAGGAAAGGAAACGGAAAGGAAGCAAAGTAGAAGCCACCAGAAAATTCAAAATTAAGGATTTAGCAGAATGTTTTTCAGATATCAATAAGCTCCTTTGAAACTTTGATAATATGAACTTTCAACACTGATGAGTTCATTAATACGATGGAATACTCATGGTGGACTATGTGCTTACAAGAAAATCTATTTATGAATATACAGAAACAAACCAAGAAAATTACAATAGATTAATTTATAAAACAATAACACCTCTTCAAGAAAAGTCTAAGCTGATTCTTAAAGATATTCCAAAATAAGCTATTTTTAGCACAGAACTTGACAGCTCCATATGTTAATGACTGTCAAGACCTTTCAGGGTATGACGTGGAAGCAGAAGGCAGTGATACCAAGGATTCTAACCTTGTATAGGTCTTGACTAATTTGTCAGCTTGTGTCTTAGTTTTCCCTCGCTTTTATTTTTAAGATTTATTTATTAATTTGAGAGGTGGAGTTAGAGAGGGAGAGAGACAAAGAGTTCATCCATCCACTGATTCACTCCCCAAATGACCACAGTTGCCAGAGCTGGGCCAATCCGAAGCCAGGAGTCTGGAGCTTCTTCGGATCTCACAAGTGCTTGGGCCATCGCCCTCTGCTTCCCTAGGCATAAGCAGAGAGCTGGATCAGAAGAGGAGTAGCTGGAACACAAACCAGTGTACTTTGGTACTTCCATCGTGTTTCTCTCTATTTTTGCATCTGGGCTGCTCTTGGACTCAATTTAACCAACATATTGTAACACAAAGTGATGTGACTGCAGGGCAGAGGATTAACGGGATGCCGGTGCTGAAAGTGGAGGCCCAGCCTACCATGCCACAGTGCTGGCCTCATTCTCTTAGTTTTTAACAAAAAAAGTTTTTACAAAAATAGAAGAAAAGCTTGTACAAATCTAGTACTGCAAATTGCCTTTTTAGTATGTGGCTTACAAAGGTATGCCATTTGTTATCTTTCACACTATGTTTTTACTATTCTCTTTCCATGTTTGGATACATAAATGTTTGCCAATATATTATAACTGCCTACAGTGCATATACAATGCTTGCTATACAAGTTCATAGACTAAGGGAAGTTGGTATACCGCATACCCTAGTGTAGAGTAGCCTGTGTCATCCAGGCTTTTGTTTGTTTGCTTTAGGTTTTTCTGAGCACATTCTATTATTATGTTCACAAAATGATAAAATTGGCTAATGACACATTTCTCAGAAATTAGCCCCATTGTTAAGTGACACGTGACTGTAATTTAGAGGATTATTAGTCATGGTTTTATAAACTCAGACCAATGTTTCCAAAATTTGAACTCTATTGACTTCAATATGTGGCATAATGCTGCTTTGGAACTTCCAACATGTTATGAATCTGGGCTGCTCTTTGACTTTATTTATCCAACATTTTACGGCAAAAAGTGACGCTGTGCCACTGCAGGGCAGATAATTTGATGCGTGCAGACCATGCAGACAATGTCTCAAAAGCGAGTAGGCATGTAAGTCAACACTGCAAGATCATTCATGCTTGGGTAGATAGAGGAAGGCGCAGAGAGTGGAGATAGTAACTTGTAAAGGACACATGGATGATGCCTGTATATATCCATGGCCAAAGCGAGCCTTGGTTCTCACTGAGAGTATGGGAGGAGCTCCCAAAGGATACCTAGCACAGGATTTCCAGCAGTGTAAGTCTACCATCTTGAAAATGGATCCTGGCTGACTCAGACAATCCAACTATATCAGATGACATACCAATTTGTGAATAAAGCCATCATCCTGGACTTTTGGGTTGTGGAAAGGATTTGTCTTCACAATGGCTTATCTAATTCCATAACCAAAGAGTCATGAATAAATAAAATAGAGATTTTATTTTTATTATTTTTTATTTCTTTAACTTTTATTAGTAAAAAATTTCCAAAGTACAGCTTATGGATTACAATGGCTTTTTCCCCCCCATAACTTCCCTCCGACCCACAACCCTCCCACCTCCCGCTCCCTCTCCCATTCCATTCACATCAAGATTCACTTTCAATTATCTTCATATACAGAAGATCAATTTAGTATATATTAAGTAAGATTTCATAAGTGTGCACCCACACAGAACATAAAGTGTAAAATACTGTTTCAGTACTAGTTATAGCATTAATTCACATCGAACAACACATTAAGGACATAGTAAGTGCACAGTGACTCCTATTGTTGACTTAAAAATTGACACTCATGTTTATGGCGTCAGTAATCTCCCTAGACTCTAGTCATGAGTTGCCAAGGCTATAGAAGCCTTTTGAGTTCACTGACTTCGATCTTATTTAGACAAGGTCATAGTCAAAGTGGAAGTTCTCTCCTGCCTTCAGAGATGGCCTGTTCTTTCTACTGGGATCTCACTTGCAGAGATCTTTCATTTAGTTTTTCTTTTTTTTGCCAGAGTGTCTTGGCTTTCCATGCCTAAAATACTCTCATGGGCTCTTCAGCCAGATCCAAATGCCTTAAGGGATGATTCTGAGGCCAGAGTGCTGTTTAGGACATCTGCCATTCTGTGAGTCTGCTTGTGTATCCCGCTTCCCATGTTGGATCGTTCTCTCCCTTTTTTATTCTATCAGTTAGTATTAGCAGACACTAGTCTTGTTTGTGTGATCCCTTTGACTCTTAGACCTATCAGTATGATCAATTGTGAACTGAAATTGATCACTTGGACTAGCGAGATGGCATTGGTACATGCCACCTTGATGGGATTGTATTGGAATCCCTGGCACATTTCTAACTCCACCATTTGGGGCAAGTCAGCTTGAGCATGTCCCAAATTGTACATCACCTCCCTCTCTTATTCCCACTCTTATATTTAACAGGGATCACTTTTCAGTTAAAATTTAAACACCCAAGAATAATTGTGTGTTAATTACAGAGTTCAACCAATAGTATTAAGTAGAACAAAAAAATACTAAAAGGGATAAAGTATTAAATTGTACATCAGCAGTTGGGACAAGGGCATTTTTAAAGATTTGTTTTTTTTATTTATTTGAAAGCCTGAGATACAGAGAGAGAGAAGGAGAGGGAGAGGAGAGAGATCTTCCATCTTCTGGTTCACTCCCCAAATGGCCAAAACAGCCAAAGGCAGAATCCAGGAGCTTGTTTCGGGTCTCCCACATGTGTGTAGGGGCCCAAGTACTTGCACCAACCTCCACTGCTTTTCCCAGGCACATTAACAGGGAGCTACATTGGAAGCAGAGCAGCCAGGACTCAAACTGGCACCCGTATGGGATGCTGATGCCTCAGGCAGAGGCTAAAACCTTCTTTAACCTTCTATACCACAGCACTGGCCTCAAGATAGAGGTCTGAATCCACTAAATCATGAATCATTTTTACTCAGATGTATTAGAACTGCCATAACAAATGGTCATAGACTCAGAAACTCAAAGAAAAGAGATTTATTTTTTGCATCTATGGGGGCTGGAAGTCTGAGATCAAGGTATTGGCATATTTTGTTTTTCCCAATACCTCTCTCCTTGGCTTACCACCTTACTGTGTTACTGTATCATTGGTATCTCTTTCTTTTCTATTAATGGCACTAGTCATAACAGTTTAGGGCCTGATCCTTATGGTCTTATTGAGATTAAATTACCTCTTTGGTGCTCATATATACAAATGTAGGCACATTGAAAGTGAGTGTGTGAACATCTGAATTGGGAAGGAGTACAATTCACTCTGAAAAACAGAAGTTGAATGTTGCTATAAGGAAAATCTAACATAGATGGTACTGACCTAAGTTAGTAATGGTAGATGGAAACTAGAAAAGCAAAAGGAAACTGTTAGAATGTGCATAAGAGCAGCAGGAAAATTGATATTGGAGGCAGGAGAAAATAAGACAAAAGTTTTCATTGGAAGAACAATTGGCAGGATTACCAGTTTTGGCAACTTGGATAATTAAGCATGCAGGTGCTTCTTGATCTACAATGTAGTTTTGCCCCAATAAACCCATCAGAAGTTGAAAATATCTAATTTGAAAATACCTAATTTGATTTGTGATAGGGTTCAAATAAATGAAATAAATTAATTAAATGCCTTTATGCAGAACCTAAAGGAAATATTTCCAAATTCAGATTCATTTTTGGAAAAATACTATTCCCCTGTTCCAATTTCTTGAGCCAGCTTAAGTTTCTCAAAATAAGAAATCCTCTGAGCACAAGGTAAAAATCAGGAAACCACTAGTAAAATCCTCACAACCAAATTCCCACAGGATCTTTTGTCAAAATCTCAGAAAGATTTAAGGTGGTGCACCAAGGCACTTAAACTAAATAATAAAACCTGTAAAAATCTTAAGCATCTTGACTTTCAGATTAATGTAGAGAGATCCTATCACAGGAGGATTTTCTGTGTCTGTATATTGTGTCTAGTGGGGAGGATTATAGTTTTATAAATAGGAAACCAGCATATGTGTAAAGAAAAATACATTAGCTTGGACAAAAAAAAAAAAAAAAAAAAAGAGTTAGAGACACTTCCAAACTTAAAAAAAAAGTTTCCTAGGGGCAGTAGGTTAAGTCACTGCTTTCATTGTCAGCATCTCAAATTGGAATGCCAGTCTGAGTACCTCCCACTTGCACTTGTCTTGTGATTCAGCTTCCTGCTAATGGGCCTGGGAAGGAGGTGGAAATGACCAATTTATTGGGACTCTGCCACCCACGTAAGAGAACAGTGTGGCGTTGCAGACTCCTGGCTTTAGCCTGGCTCAGATCTGGCTAATGTGGCCATTAGGGGAGTAAACCAGCAGAGATTCTCTCTCTCTCTCTCTCTCTCTCTCTCTCACTCTCCCTCTCCCTTCTCCCACTATCTCTCTTACCCCTCCCACCACTCTCTCTATCCCCCAACTCTCTCCCCTCTTTCATTTGAATAAATAAATAATCTTTCAGGGGAAAAGGCAAGAACCACAGAGATTGCATGGAAAAATTATATAAAACAGTCACTATTGGACCCTAATAATGACAGGGTCCATGTGTTCATCTGCATTTAAAAATTATTATGGACCGACAGCTTCAACATACCTTCTAACAACCACGCTGCATATATGAATCAAATACTGATGTTAGTTTTTCATACATGTTGGATATTTGTTGGGAACGTTTCAGTTATTTTTCCTTAATTCTTCAGTTATATTCTCATCTGGAATGATTCAGAATATAGTCATGTAGTATTTTCTGCTTTTAAAAGATAAGCCTCTACTTTGATCAATCTAAGACATACTTGTGGCCTTTTGGATAAACACCACCAGGCTCCCCTGTTAGAGCTACCCTTAGAAACAGTTATTCTACTATTGATGTATATTATTCCCTTCTTCACTTGATGAAGAATTCTGTTGGAAGCTACCTACAATTCCTTGTGATTTTAATTATATTTTCCTTTATATTTCTCCTTCAATGAACCTTGGATTAACAGTTCAGAACATGGAGAGAGTACATTGGGTTAAGATGCTGCTTGGGACACCGGCATTGCATATCTGAAAGTCTGTTAGAGACCTGGCTCCTTTGCTTCAGATCCAGCTTCCTGCTAATACGTCCTGGGAATCAGCAAGCAATGGCACAAGTTCTTGGACACCTGTCACCCACGTGGGAGAGTTGGGTGGAGTTCTGGGCTCCTTGCTCAGGCCTGGCCCAGCCCCTGTTGCATCCATTTAGGGTATGAACCAGCTGCTGGAAGGTCAATCTCCCTCTCTCTCTCAGCTCTGCCTTCTAATAAGTAAATAAATCTTTAAAAAATTCAGGTAATCTTTTATATGTATATATCCTATAGAACAAGACTTAAAATACATTTATCTTACTATATTTGATGATAAGATTGCCTATCCCTGAAATCAGCTGTATAATATTAGAATATTATGAACTAATGTAAGCATATGTAAAGATTCTATCAGATTGAGTATTAAATATGTATCTATAAATACTGTGGCATAGTCCAGGATATCTCTAGGTCTAACAGTCAGTACTCAGGATATCATAAAAATCTATCCTTTTTTTCCAGAAACAATTAGAATACTTATAATTTATAGCAATTTATAACACTCATAATATTATTTAATCAAATACATCAATACACCAAGAATAATATTAGCAATAATAATAATATCTTATATTGATACACATATAATACATAGTGATGATTCTGGAGAAATAATTAGATATTGACTTGCATTTCAGGAGATTACATTCTAGTGGATGGTAGGGAAAGGATTAATTTTCCACATAAATAATGGTGATGCGATGGAAGACAGTTTAATTTATATGAACAATAAAAAGGAGAAAACTAATTTTCTAGGGATTGGAACAGCATAAGAAATGGGGAAAGAATGAGACAAAATATGTCTGATGTTTAAAACAGCGAACAGAAAATGAAGAGAAAAGTCCAGTAAACTTTTTAATTTGAATTGAATAGAAATAACATTGATTTCATATTATATAATATTTAAGAATTTTATTTTTATTGTCATACAGCCAACATGCATGTGAAATGTTATACCTTTCATATCTGAAGCAAAGACAGTCCTATTTTTGACATTATGTTGGCTTGACATGAAAATCAATTTAGAGTACACATATATAAATATGTACATAAGTATTAATGCAGATTGAGATCCAGACACCGTGGTAGATCCACTGCATGAACAGGCTGTTTTTCCTGCTTTGCAATACCCATTCCATTTGAGAGTATCTTCCCCCTCTACCGGTAGTGCTATGTAGTGAACTGCTTTTCTCAGCCAGAGACTGAGAGAGCTCACCTCCGACTTTAATGAGAATCTGCTGAAAGTAGATTTTAGGGGGCATGTGAGCAACAGAGGTGGCCTTTCCACCTAAGTAACCCTAGAGCAACAAGCCTATGTCAGATTGTCAACATCCTACAAATGCTTGAACGAGTCAAGCCAAGGCAAACTCAGGCCAGTCCACACCATTGAAAGCCCATAGTGCAGTGTAGACTCATGCATAAACATAAAATGTGTTATTACAAAGCATCAGGTTTAAAGGTGGTTTGTAATGTATAATTATTGTGAAAATAGACAAAATAGTACAAAAGGAACAACAAAAGTTCACCAGAAAATGAATTGGTTAAAAAAAAAAAAAAAGTCTTCTAATGAAGATGAGGAATGTGTGTGAAGGCCCAAATGATGAGGAAATTTGGTCTGCTTAAAAAAAAAAGAAGCCTGAGGTGGGTAGATGGCGCTAGTATCTGTTGGGCCTAGAAGAGAGTCAGTTTCATGCATAGATTCATTTAATTTAATCTGTAGAAATGACCATTTTTTGTTCCCAGGAATATAGTAGACAGTCAGCTGCTTGAATCTCAAGTTTTTAGTAGTCACTTGATTCCAATTTGTAACCAAGTTTCAAACATAACAGAAACCAAAAATCTCACCAAAGGAGTTATATTACTCCCAGAGAACAAGACTATCCTCTAATTGGGCCATCAAATGTTGGGGGAGATCATCATTTATAGTGTCTCTTGGAGGCAACATAATCCTCAATGAATATTTGAAATTCTAATTTAAAGTTCCCAAATCTCGTATGTAACCACTGGGTTCAGGAATCTACATAAAGATTAAATGGAAACTGTATTTCCATGAGGTATTTCCATCAGTTATACATTATAATGAAAATGCTGAGGTTTTAGGAAAAAAATGCTATAAATTATTTTCCATTAACATAAATTATTTGAAAGTAGCAAATCTCATCATGCCTTTGTTAATTTTTTTAATTTATTCTAATATACAAGCATTATGGTAAGCACTAGAAATACAACTACAAATATAATGAAACACTGCTGATTATTTACAGTGAACAGAGATAATTCCATATGCATTATCACATTTGATACAACAAGGCAAATGTGGTCTTTCAAAATGCAGATAGTCTAAAAATGCAAGTGTAACTATTGGATTTCAGGAATAAAGATAAGGTAACTGTAGGCAGGACAGAATATGTATAATCTATTTCAAAATCTGACCATGCCAAAGTGAGATTTCTGGGAATATGAAATATTGTGTTTATTTTTAAAAATAATTTTTAAATTTACCTTGATAGTATAGAAATACATTAGTATGGTAGAATATAACACATTCTCTATGTCTATGCATTCTTTCATCATAATCGCAAATATGCAACCAAAATGCAACAATTTCAGACAAAAATATATCTCAGAATAAAATATCACTTTTATTCACCTAAAGATCAGTTTGCATTATTACAAACCAAAGATTGATATTTCTATAATTTTTTAAAGATTTATTTTTATTTATACGAAAGGCATAGTTACATAGAAGGGAAGTAGGGAGACAGAGAGATCTTCAGTCCATTGGCTCACTCTCCAAATGGTTGCAAAGATTGGAGTTGAGCCAAGCTGAAGCCAGAGCCAAGAGCTTCATTCAGCTCTCCAACATGGGTGCAGGGACCCAAGGGACTTGGGCATTCTGCTTTCCCATGCACATTAGCAGGGAGCTGGATTGGAAGTAGAACAGCCAGGACTTGAACGATTGCCCATATACGATGCCAGAGACACAGGCAGCAGCTTTACCTGCTATGTCACATCACAGGCCTCATCTTGCTATAATTTTAAGGATTTGTTATATCACATATGACTTTGGTGGTGTATTTCATTATCAAAAATAATAAGAAATATGAGAGTTCACCAAATGTGTTTTTTGTGAGAAAAATACAGAAAAAGTATTAGAGAAAAATTTTGCATCACAGCCAAAATCATGCTAATAATAATACCAAATTAATGACCAATTCTGAAAACATTAACAGTAATTACCAATATAGTATGCAAAAAAATTTAATCCACCTAAAGTTTATTTCTTAATTATATTTTCTGAAGTCTTTTATTATTTTTTTCTATTTTTAAAACTTGTTATAGATTAAAATTTTGTGTTTGTGTATATTTATTGTAGATCTCTGGAGTAAAATGCAATGTTATGATTTCTAGATAAAATGTGGAATCACTGAATCAAAATTGTTAGTATTTCTCCATCATTTCAATATTTAATATTTCTGTGGTAAGAACATTGGAAAGTTGCCTTCTGGCAATTTTTGAAAGCACGATGTTCTATCAACTGTCTTCAACACTCTATATAATACATCTCAAAAACTATCCCCATATTTGTCCTGTCAGTGACTGTGTACTCTTTATCATCCACCCTCCCCATTCTCTTGTGCTCAGCCTCCGCAAGCGCCATTCTGCTCTTTGCTTCTGTGGGTTCATTGGTTCTCAATTCCACGTAAACATGAGGGCATTCAGTGTTTGCCTTCTGTTCCTGGCTTAATTCGCTCATCATGAATTCCAATTCTATCCAATTTGTTCCAGATGATAAAATGTCCCTCTTTTTAAAGACTGACTAATATTCCATTGTTGTAAATGTCATTTTGTAAAATCTGCTAAACTGTTGATGGACGTGCGATTGAGTCAGCTATTGTGATTAGTGCTACATTGCAATAGGAGTGAAGATAGCATTGACAAAACCGTTACAAATATTTTGGGTAAATACACAGAAATAAATGCCAGTTAGGTGATGTGGTAGTTCTCTGTTAGATTTTTGGAGAATATTCATATAGTTATCCATTATGGGTATACTAATTTACATTTGCTCCAGTATTGTAAAAGTGTCCCCTTTTAAATGGGCATTTACTTTTTAAGTGTGCAAAACTGAACATTTTTAAATGCTGCTCTAGCCGTTTGGAACAATGTTGCCTAGGTGAGGCCAAAATAAAGATTTATCATTTATTCTCCATTGCTGTTTTGTTAGCAATTTATCCTTGTTATTAGCAATATTCTTGCAAAATCTAAATGGAATGATAATGAGGAAAAATGCCTTTGCTTTGGTGCAATAAACAGATCCTTGAAATTTGGCATCCATTTTCAGCAGTTTTTTTTTTTTTTCATTTATTTCTGGACAATAATCCATTTTAACAAATAAGCATTTAAAAATTAGCAAAGTTTGGGTTTAGAGCAATGTTGTGAAGCCAGCACAGAGTTGGCAGACACCCTGCACCAAGTCTCTGCTATTATTAACATCTTATGTTAACATGGCTCATCTGATGCAAGCATTGAAACATTATTGACCCATTTTTCTTAACTAAAGTTTGCATGTTATTCCAATGGCTTTCGCTTTTGCCCCTTAGTTTTCACCTAATGCTCCTCTTCTGTTCTGGGAACCCATCCAAGTTGTCACGTTAAATGTAGTCCTGGTGTGACCTGAGCCTCCTGGTGACTGTGACGGCTTCTCAAATTTCCCTTGTTGTTGACGGCTTTGGCAGCGTTGAGAAGTAGAGCACAGGCGTTTTGCAGACAGTTTAGCGACTTATTCCTGTCAGTACTGACTTTGATAGGCTTTGCAGAGGAGAGTTTTTCAGTTTTCTCCACTGCAGGGCCACTCTTTCCTTCCTCTTTCCCATACTCTTTGGCAGGAAGACACTACAAGAGTAGGTAAGGCGTGGGAATTGTGCACCAGCTTCTGCGGGTAAAATTTCTACACAATTTGAAATCCTCCTGCAAGGGAGATTTGTATCTTCTTCCCCAGTGGTTTACTTACCCAACCATCTATGTACACCAGTGTGCATTCACTCATGGATGTTAATTTATACTTTGAGTTACAACCTAATGCTACTTCCAGTGTTTGTTGTGCTCAAATTATTCTAGCGTTGGCTACTGGGGTTCTTTTCAGTTAGTTCCTGTCTTTTTTTGTCTTTATGCAGTCAATCTTATTATAGCAATATTTGCTTAGTCACATCAAGTACGTTGAACATTTTTGCTTTTTATATAATGCAGAGTTCTTAAATAACTTTACACAGAAATAAATGTCTTCAATCTGATTTCAGATTTTTTTTAATTCTCCATGCCTTCTATCCAAATTGAACAATATTTTCCATATATAAATTTGCATGAGAAATAATATCAAAGTGCAAATGATGGGATCTGAGCAGGAAAGAGAACCAAAGTAGGAAGTAGGTATGGGGAATAATCTTTTTTTTTTAAAGGAAAATGTTCAAGCAAACATTAAGGATTAAGGGACAAGAAGGACAAGTAGTCATCCCATTGACTGAAAATAAATGTCATTTTTATGAATTGAAAAATAAGCTTTAAAAATAGTTACTCCATTGTAATTGTTCAAAGCAGGTAGAAAAGCGGAATGTGGACAACTAAAAAGTCCCCATCCTTTCACTGGGCACACTTCAAATTCCATTAGAACCCTTTCAATGCCTGTGTGTAACTGAAGTGAACTAAACATGAACCTTTGGCACTAATAGAGAAGAGAGGAGTATGTTCCTGTTCCTGTGTTTTTTGGCATACCCTCATCAACATGAGTGTGTGTGTGTGTGTGTGTTTAAAATCACCATCTTCTACACTTGTTCTACAAGGTGCTCCAGTCTCATCTGTTATATTTCTTCTTGACTCCTATAATCAGCCATTTCTGTGAGAAGATCCGTTTCCATTTTTTTCCCTTGAAAATGTCATTGGAATCCAAGAACTAATTCATTGATACTATAATATTCTTAGATCTAAACCTTCTCAACTGGAAAACAAGGAACTGTATGTGAGTCTGTAAATCTCTGTATAGAAAACTCAATAAATATTTCTCTATGTGAAAACAATCTATTCCTATATTAAGTTAAACATTGGTGTATCGTGCTGTATTCAGCTAACCCATTACCACATGAATTATTCCAGCTCCTTTACTTCTGTATCTGTACCCCCTCATTCAGCAGTAAGAAATGTGGCCTAAGCCTCTGGATTCATCAGATTCTTTAATTCACACTCCCATGAGGAAAAACTATCAACTAGAATATAATATTTTATTGCCCTTTTTTTCCTTAACTTCTGCAGATTCTACTAATTTTCATAGCTACTTAGGTCAGCATTTTTATGCATTTGTAATGCATTTAGATTATCTTTTAACAGTGTGAATTTCTCCTTGAGATCTTTAACCTCGTAAATGACCATAAAATTTGCATTCATTAAGGTTCTATCATTATGCTATAATGTTCTATAGGTTCTTGACAAATGCATGGTCTTATATACACCATTATAGTATCATGCAGAATGATTTTGGGCCTTAAAAATGTCCCCATTGATATTTTTACCATTGCTATAGTTTGTCTATTCCAGAATGATATTTAATTGTGTTTACACAGTCTATAGACTTCTTAAACTAGAGACTTTCACCATTTACATTTAAATTTCACACGCATCTTTTTATGGCTTGAGGCTCATTACTTTTTACAACTGAATAGCATTTTCTTTTATGGATCTAACAGAGAGTGCTTATTTATTTATCTATTGAAGGTTATCTTTGATACTTCCGGTTTGGTGATATTAATAAAACCTGCATAAACATTTGCATAGATCTTAAAATCAGTAGGGTAAATACATGGAGAAATGAATAGGGGATCCTGTGGTAAGAATATGATTCATGGGGCCAGCATTGTGGCACAGCAGGCTGAGCTGCTGCTTGCAACAATGGCATCCCATGGTGGAACGCTTGATTGAGTCCTGACTTCTCTCCTTCCAGTTCAGCTTCCTGCTAATGTACCTTGAAAGGGCATGGTTTTCCAGGCCATAGCAGAGAGCTGGATTGGAATAGGAGCAGCCAGGACTGGAACCAGCGCCCATATGGGATGCTGGCACCACAGGCGGAGAATTAACCTACAGCATCACAGCACCTGACAGAAGAGCTGGTTTTTTTTTTTAACAAACAAAATTTCTGAAATTTGTATACCTTAAATAAAATTTTAAAAATGCATTTATGATTTTTAAATATTCCCACTTCAAGAATGGGAATGGCTAGAAACTACCGTGGGGGAATTCCACCTGTGAGCGGGCATGTTTAAAGCTACACTGAGGCAGCATGCTGACCCCAATCACAGCTACCCAAGCCCAAGCAGGTGATAAATACCCAGTAATATAAACTGCCAGGTGATCACAAAGAAATTACTGGAACCATCCAGGAACTGGGGAAGGTGAGTGCTGTTGGACCTATGCAGAGCCCGTTCTGTTCACCAGTAAGGCCTGGACAAACCAGATGGGACATGCCGACGAGAGCAGGTTACCAGTAGCTTAATAAGCTTGTTCCTCCTCTGCTTGCAGCAGTTCTAAGGGTGAGTGTCATCATGGACTGCCTCAGCCATGAACTTGGAACTTACCAAGCTTGAGAGCTGGCTGATGCTGTCTTTCATTGTATCTCCTAAGTTGACCTTTTCTTGAAGTGGAGGACAGTAGTTCTTCACTGTTTCTCTCCAAGGCTACCTTCACAGCCCCGCCTTGTGTCACGATTTGATAACAGTCAGTTTGGCGTAGTGGCCTGTGCCTCTGACCATGTGTGTGCTTCATTAAATAGATGATGTGATGCTAACCCGTCACTCTCTTACAGGTTTGGAAGCAGCTATTCCCACGTAGCCGAGCCATCTAAACCATGTGGGTGGGTTGGCCATTGAGTCCAACACACAGGGACCAGGGCTGCGTCAAATTCTTGCCCAGGTCAAGACCCTGGTCTTCTCTGAGGCAGTGATAGATAATATTCAGGCTTTTCCCAGCCCAGTGATTGTAAAACAGTTACAGCAGTTGTAGAATTTTGGGGATATTGGAGAGTGTTGATCCTACATCTGGCCCAAATTGCCAGGCTCTTACAGCCTTTGGTAAGGAAGAGCATCAGGTACACATGGAGCAGGAGTGAGCAGCCTTCACAGCAGCCAAGTGGAATGTGCAAGCCGCTTAGGCCTTCAGTGTGTTTGATCCACGCTTCCTGTGCGAGGCTCACGTACACGTCACTACAGGAGGGTTTGGTCGGGCCTTTGGCAGTGGCATGAAAGGCTGAGACTGTTTTGTTCCCAGCTGTGGAAAGGAGCAGAGACTTGGTACTCCTTGACTGACGCCACCTTGATGGCTACTGAGAGCACAATGAACACCACCCCCGACACAAAGTGTACCCTCTGCCCTACCGCTGCCCGGATATGAGACAGGGCAGTCAAGCCACACCGTGGAGCAGCACAAGCACCCCGTGACAAAGTGGGGAACCTAACTGCAGCAGTGGGAATTTTAAATGCAAGCCTGCTGAGAGCTAAATGAGAAGGGATTTGGGGCCTGTGACGTATGCAACTGAAAATACGCTCCCCAGGACCCTGTGCACCAAGAAACTGGTACTAGTCCATCCTAGGATGGGACTTGGCCAGTTCCTGTGTAGCCTGGCTCATGGAAGATCCAGCAGAGGACACCCCATGCAGAGGATGTGGTAGCTGTCTAGCCGTCTGCCATGACAATTTGGTGGGAATTGGGTTCACCAACCAATCAATGGGCTCAGCTACAAGTAGTAGAGCCTGTTGTTGCATATGAGCTCTCACCTGTTGCTGTTTGCACAGACTGCAGGGCTGCCTACTGGTCTAATGTGGTGTCATATGTGGAGAATTAGATGGTTATGCGCTAACCTTTATGGGGGCCAAGCCTTTCTCAAGACTTGTGGGAGACAGCCATCAGCATTGCTTGCTGTACTTGGTATTCCAGTTTGTTGTATTGTTGTGGCCTTGGTTGGAATGTTTCATGCTCTATGCATGCTCCTGGAAGATAACACATGGACATATTGTGAGGTGAGGAAACCTGCAGAGGTGGAGTGCTGGGAAAAAGAGACTTAGCTGGTTCCCAAGCTTGTATGTCTCTATGACAACCAGCATACGCACAACTGAAGTAGCTTGGTTGTGGAACCACTCTTACGTAAGTGCTTGGCTGCTGGTCACTGTTGCCTGCGGGATCATGTTAAGAGCTGTGGGGAGTAGGGGATGGGGGTGTGCTGTGGTGTGAACACCTTTTGTAGCCTGTCTGCAATCATGAGCATAGTAGATGTTTCCTATGCATACACACCTCCCTCTGTGAGAATAAGCAATGTATGAAAATAATGAAAATCTCCAAGATTGTTCTTTGGTCTGTGCGAATGCAGGCCTAGTCTTTCTGGAGCTAGACTCCTGACTTCATTGGTGTGCTCACATTTATGCACTTTTGAATAATTTCTTAAAAACTTATTTATTTGTTGAAAGTCAGAGCCATATAGAGAGGACAACACATACAGAGATAAGAAAGAGAGAGAGAGAGAGATCTTCCATCCTCTGATTCACCCCTCAAAGAGAAAAAAAGAGAGAGATATCTTCCATCCTCTGATTCACCTCAAATGGCTGCAACAGCCAGGGCTGGATCATTGAGTTGGAGCTTCTTCTAGATTTCCCACATGGGTGCAGGGGCCCAAGTACTTGGACCACCCTCCACTGCTTTTCTAGGCACATTTGCAGGAAGCTAAATCAAAAGTGGAGCAGCAAGGACTTGAACCAACGCCCATGTGAGTGCCTGCATTGCAGGCAGAAGTTTTAGCCCCTATGCCACAATGCCAGCCCCTTGATTCATTTAATGAAGTATTTGGGTACAACCTGTGCTGCTCACAGCTTTCTAGGCTAAATTATGAAAAGTGTGAACTTTGCCTGAAGTCCTATGTTTTGATCCTTGTCGCCATCAATCTTGCATGCTTTATGTTATTATGCCACCTGGATACTGACACACATACAGCTGCATGCATTTGAGAACTCACAAGATAAGTAATTCGCTTTGAAAATGGGAGTTTTAGAGTAATCAAAAAGTTTGTACATCAGAATGATGACATATGAATGCTTCTTACATTTTTAGCCTGACTTGTGGCTGAGCTTTGGCTGTTTAAGTGGCAGAAGAAAGCCAGCACAGGTCTGAGCAGCTGGAAAGCCTTAATTGGAGCTAATTGCTGATTGGAGACTGGTGATTACTAATTACTCTCACCTGTACAAATTGGCCTATAACAAACTGTTAGGAAAGTTAAGTAGAAGGACCCAATTTAATAGCCTCTTACAGTGAATCTGAAAACAGACTAAGCAAGTGTTTGAAGCCATGATGAGAGAACAGAGAAGACAACGGTAAACTTGAGCACTCTACCTTAATGGCAAATTAGCCGAGTCTACAATTATTGTTGCCTGCAGGAAGTACCCTTGCTTTAGTGCACAGACTTGCTCTAGTTATGAGCATACTAAAAGAAATTACTCTCTCAATTTAAGAAAGGATATTTCAGAACAGATTAAAATTTTTAAATGTGTTGGAGAAAAATATAGTTGTAAAAGTAAATTAATGAAATCTTATTTGAGACAGTCATATCTGTATTCATATGCATATATTTGCAACTTTCTTTTGGGCAGAAATGAATTCCTACTAAAATCATTAAGCATTTAAAAATGTAATAGACATAAAAATTGTGTATACTTATTGAGTTCTTTGTGAGTTTTGCTAGCTGTATACGTTGTGTAATTTCCAGTGAGGGTAAATATACTTGTCCATGATAACATTTAATATGTCTTTATGTTAAATGCTTCCAAATTCCTATCTTGTAGTGTCTTGCATTTCATAGAGAAAAGTGCAGCACATTTACTTTACTGTGTCACCCTGTTGTGCAATAGGACTCCTGAACTTGTTACTCCTATGTAGCTATAACCTAGTATCCACTCAATACTTCCCCATCCCTCCCTCTTTCTTCCCTCCACCTCCCACCTCATGTAACCTTCATTATTTTTTAAACTTCTATGACATCACCTTTTATTCTATATTTTGGACTCTACGTGTGAGGGAGATCATGTGATATTTATCCTTCTGTGCACATTTCCTTCTTCCTTTAGAAAGCTACTTATGCACCTGCCAAGCTAACTGTCATTCAGGAATCTAAGACTGTTTAACTATATCAGGAAACATCAAAAAGTTCATGGATGTGGGCCAGAATTGTCTCACAGCAGGTTAAGCCACTGTCCACAACACTGGCATCCTATTTGAGCACATGTATCAGTTCTGGTTGCTCCAGGTCTAATCCACCTCCCTGCTAATGCACCTCGGAAATCACTAGAATATGATCTAAGTGCTTGGGCCCCTACCACCCAGGTGGGAGACCCAAACGTAGGTTCAGGCTCCAGGCTTTGGCCTGGCTCAGTACCAGGGAGTAAACCAAATGGCTCTCCTTCTCTCTGCCTGTGCCTCTATCTATCTGTAACTCTGCCTTTCAAGTAAGTAAATAAATCATTTTTATTTATTTATTTATTTGACAGGTTGAGTTAAACAGTGAGAGAGAGAGAGAGAGAGACAGAGAGAAAGGGTAAATAAATCCTTTTTAAAAGTTCATGGATGAATGTAATTAGGAGACAAATTTCTTTTGTTACAAAGTTTTTTTTTAAATTCCCATTCATATATGTTTGGTAGTAGATTTCAATGAGCTTTATGAAACCCCCACATATATAAGTTTTCTTTAAGGATTTATTTATTTATTTATATGAAGGACAGAGTGACAGAGAGGGAGAGACAAAAAGATCTTCCATTGGATGATTCATTCCCCAAGTGACCTCAGCAACCAGGTTTTGGCCAGGCTGAAACCAGGAGCCAGGAATTCCATCCCGGACTCCCATGTGGGTGTCGGGTGCCCAACCAAGTAGGCTGTCATCCACTGCCTTCCCAGACACATTAGCAGGATGTTGAATCAGATAGAGAATAACCAGGACTCGAACTGACACTCTGCTATAGGATGCTGAATCCCAAGTAGCAGCTTAATCCTCTGTACTACATCGTCAGCTCCTGTATTTTTTATTATATACAAGGTGATAAAGAGTATTTAAACACACTCTTTGTCTGGATGATGATTTTGTAATGTTGGACTTTTGAATAAGCTTAAGGTTCTTCTTTTGTATAAACTTGAGATAGAACTATAGATTGTATTCATAATTAAATTTTATAAAATAGAAAATCCTCAAGTAAATGAAAATGTAAGGCATCCAGTTTTGTAGGGACAGACATGTCATAACTGATGATACCAAAATAAACAAGCAAAATAATATGCAATTAAAAATGAATGAAATTATAAAACAGGATCCTTCCTTCCTTCCTTCCTTCCTTCCTTCCTTCCTTCCTTCCTTCCTTCCTATCTTTTTGTTCCTTATGTGTACTACAGTTGTTTAAGAATATTTGAAAACATTACATCATTTGATCCTTGTTTCATTTCTTATGTGGATGTTTATTTTCTAGTCTGTATTTGGTCCATTAAAAAGTTGTTTTCTATTTGGTTCTTGCTGGTACATAATGGCCTTCTTGATTATTTCTATTGACCTTACATCCAGTAATCTTGCTTAATTCTCTTATTAGTTTGTATTTATTTCTGTGTTATCTCTATGTACAGTAGTGTCAACCACATATACTGACAGTTTATTGCTTAAATGCTGATCTTTATACCTAATAGCAATAAAAATAACAAAGCACATATAAATGTGCACAATTATGATTAAACACTGAATTCTTATTAACTGAAATGAGTATTTTTATCAATAAAAAATGTTAAATGCTTGACTAGATAAATGCATTTACCCTGATTGGATATTTTGCAATGCATTTATGTACATCATGTACATCACATGCCCCCATATATACTATATTTTTATATGCTAATTTGAATTACTTCTAAAAATTTAAAAATATTAATAAATGAGCCATATTCTATTTAACATTTTTATTTATATAAAGAGAATAGTTTTCATGTCTTCCATATATATATAATTTTAAGCCCATAATGTGAATTTCCCTCCTCATTCCCTCCATCCTTCTTTCCCCCTTTCTTTTTTTTTGTCTCTTAGCTTTTACAATAACATATTTGCTTTCTTTTAAACTTTTATAATGAATATAAATTTCCAAAGTACAGCTTATGGACTACAATGGCCCCCCCCCATAACTTCCCTCCCACCAGCAACCCTCCATTTCCTGCTCCTTTTCCCCTTACATTCACATGAAGATTCATTTTCAATTCTCTTTATATACAGGAGATCAATGTAGTGTATATATATATATATATATATATATATTTAATTTTTATTTTTTAGTAAATATAAATTCCCAAAGATTGTTTATGGATTACAATGGCTTCCCCCCCCCAATAATTTCCCCCCCCACTCGCACCCCTCCCATCTCCCGCTCGCTCTCCCATTCCATTCACATCAAGATACATTTTCAATTATCTTTATATACAGAAGATCTATTCAGATTATATTAAGTAAAGATTTCATCAGTTTTGCACCCACACAGAAACACAAGGTGTAAAATACTGTTTCAGTACAAGTTATGGCATTACTTCACATTGGACAACACACTAAGGACAGAGATCCTACATGAGGAGTAAGTACACAGTGACTCCTGTTGTTGACTTAACAGTTTGACACTCTTGTTTATGGCGTCAGTAATCTCCCTAGGCTCTAGTCATGAGTTGCCAAGGCTATGGAAGCCTTTTGAGTTCGCTGACTTCAACCTTATTCCCTCAGGGTCATAGTCAAAGTGGAAGTTCTCTCCTCCCTCCAGAGAAAGGTACTCCTTCTTTGATGGCCCCGTATTTTCCACTGGGATCTCACTCCCAGAGATCTTTCATTTAGCTCTTTTTTTTTCCAGGGTGTCTTGGCTTTCCATGCCTAAAATACTCTCATGGGCTCTTCAGCCATATCCAAATGCCTTAAGAGCTGACTCTCAGGCCAGATTTTTTGTTTGCCAATTTAATTTCCTTTGGGTAAATTCCAAGGAGTGGGATGGCTGGGTTGTATGGTAGGGTTATATTCAGGTTTCTGAAGAATCTCCAGACTGACTTCCATAGAGGCGTCACCAGTTTGCATTCCCACCAACAGTGGGTTAGTGTCCCTTTTTCCCCACATCCTCGCCAGCATCTTTTGTTGGTAGATTTCTGAATGTGAGCCATTCTAACTGGGGTGAGGTGAAACCTCATTGTGGTTTTGATTTGCATTTCCCTGATTTCTAGTGATCCTGAACATTTTTTCATGTGTCTGTTGGCCATTTGGATTTCTTCTTTTGAAAAATATCTATTAAGGTCCTTGGCCCATCTCTTAAGTGGGTTGTTTGTTTTGTTTTTGTGGAGTTTCTTGATTTCTTTGTAGATTCTGGTTATCAACCCTTTATCTGTTGCATAGTTTGCAAATATTTTTTCCCATTCTGTCGGTTGCCTCTTCTCTCTCCTGACTGTTTCTTTTGCAGAAATTTCTAAATTTGATGCAATCCCAATAGTTAAATTTGGCTTTGACTGCCTGTGCCTCCAGGGTCTTTTCCAGGAAATCTTTGCCGGTACCTATATCTTGCAGGGTTTCTCCAATGCTCTCTAATAATTTGATGGTGTCAGGTCATAGATTTAAGTCTTTAATCCATGTTGAGTGGATTTTTTATAAGGTGTAAGGTAGGGATCTGCACGTGGAAATCCAGTTTTCCCAGCACCATTTATTGAATAGACTGCCCTTGCTCCAAGGAATTGGTTTTAGATCCTTGATCAAATATAAGTTGGCTGTAGATGTTTGGGTTGATTTCTGGTGTTTCTATTCTGTTCCATTGGTCTATCCATCTGTTTCTGTACCAGTACCATGCTGTTTTGATTACAACTGCCCTGTAGTATGTCCCAAAATCTGGTATTGTGATGCCTCCAGCTTTGTTTTTGTTGTACAAATTGCTTTAGCTATTCGAGGTCTCCTGTGTCTCCATATAAATTTCAGCATCACTTTTTCTAGATCTGTGAAGAATTTCTTTGGTATTTTGACTGGTATCACATTGAATCTATAAATTGCTTTTGGGAGAATGGACATTTTGATGATATTGATTCTTCCAATCTGTGGAAGATTTTTCCATTTTTTGGTATCCTCTTATATTTCTTTCTTTAGGTTTTGTAATTCTCATCATAGAGAGCGTTGACATCCTTGGTTAAGTTTATTCCAAGGTATTTGATTGTTTTTGTGGCTTTTGTGAATGGGATTGATCTTAGCAGTTCTTCCTCAGCCATGGCATTGCCTGTGTATATAAAGGCTGTTGATTTTTTTGCATTAATTTTATATCCTGCTACTTTGCCAAACTCTAAGTTTGACACTCTTAGTAGAGTCTCTTAGTAGAGTTCTTTGGGTCCCCTAAATAAAGAATCATATCATCTGCAAAGAGGGATAGTTTGACTTCTTCCTTCCCAATTTTATCCCTTTAATTTCTTTTTCTTGCCTGATGGCTCTGGCTAAAACTTCCAGAACTATATTGAATAGCAGTGTTGGGAGTGGGCATCCCTGTCTGGTACCAGATCTCAGTGGAAATGCTTCCAACTTTTCCCCATTCAATAGGATGCTGGCCGTGGGTTTTTCTTAAATTGCTTTGATTGTATTGAGGAATGTTCCTCCTATACCCAGTTTACTTAGAGTTTTCATCATGATAGGATGTTATATTTTATAAAATGCTTTCTCTGTGTCTGTTGAGATAATCACATGGTTTTTCTTCTGCAGTCTGTTAATGTGGTGTATCATGTTGATTGTTTTCCTAACATGAACCATCCCTGCATATCAGGGATAAATCCCACTTGCTCTGGGTGGATGATCTTTCTGATGTGTTGTTGCATTCTAATGGCGAGTATTTTATTGAGGATTTTTGCATCTATGTTCATCAGGGATATTGGTTGTTAGTTCTTTAAATGTCTGGTAGAATTCAGCAGTGAATCCATCTGGTCCTGGGCTTTCCTTTGTTGGGAGGGCCTTTATTACTGTTTCAATTTCTGTCTCAGTTATGGGTCTGTTTAGGTCTTCTATGTCTTCCTGGTTCAATTTAGGTAGATTGCATGTGTCCAGGAATCTATCCATTTCTGATAGATTTCCCTGTTTGCTGGCATACAAGTCCTTGTAGTAATTTCTGATGATTCTTTTTATTTCTGTGGTGTTGTTACATTTCCTTTTTCATCTCTGATTTTATTGATTTGGGTCTTTTCCCTTCTTTTTTTAGTTAGTTGGGCCAATGGGGTGTCAATTTTGTTTATTTTTTCAAAAAAACAGCTCCTTGTTTGGCTGATTTTTTGTAATTTTTTTTGGATTCAATCCTGTTGATTTCTTCTCTGATTTTAATTATTTCTCTTCTCCTACTAGATTTGGGTCTGGTTTGCTGCAGTTTTTTCTAGATCCTTGAGATGCATTGAAAGCTCATCTATTTGGTGCCTTTCCAATTTCTTCATGCAGGCACCTATTGATATAAACTTTCCTCTCAACACTGCTTTTGCCATATTTTTTGATATGTTGTGTTGTTATCCTCATTTATTTCCAGAAAGTTTTTGATTTCTCTTTTGATTTCTTCTAGACCCAGTGTTCATTCAGGAGCATGTTGTTCAGTCTCCATGTGTTTGCATGCTCTCTAGGGATTCCTGAGTTGCTAATTTCCAACTTCATTCCTCTGTGGTCTGAGAAGCTGCATGGTATGATTCTAATTATTTTGAATTTTCTGAGACTTGCTTTATGGCATAGTATGTGGTCAATCCTAGAATAGGTTCCATGCAACTCTGAGAAGAATGTAAATGCTTTCTGTGTAGGATGAAAAGTTCTGTAGATATCTGTTAGATCCATTTGGGCTATAGTGTCAATTAAATCTGCTGTCTCCTTGTTGATCTTCTGTCTGGTTTTTCTGTCTCTTTCTGAGAGTGGAGTATTGAAGTCCTCCAGTACTATTGTATTGGATATTGTATTGGAATCTAAGTCTCCCTTTAAGTCCCTTAACATATCTTTTACATAAACCGGTGCCCTGTAATTAGGTGCATATACATTTATAATAGCTACATTTTTCTGTTGAATTGAACCCTTAATCATTATGTAGTGCCCCTCTTTGTCTTTTTTTTTTTAAGTGAAAAAAAAAGTACTTTATTTCTTTTCTCACTCTTTGTCTCTCTTAACAGTTTTTGGGTTAAAGTTTATGTTGTCTGATATTAAGATGGCTACACCTGCTTTTTTTTTTGGTTTCTGTTGGCATGGAATTTCTTTTTCCACCCTTTCACTTTCAGTCTGCATGCATCTTTGTTGGAAAGATGTATTTCTTGTAAGCAGTAAATAGATGGGTTTTGTTCCTTAATCCATTCAGCCAGTCTGTGTCTTTTAACTGGAGTGTTGAGGCCATTAATGTTCAATGCGACTATTGATATGTAGTAACTTTGCCCTGCCATTTTCCCAAAGATATTTTCTAGTTTATGCTTTGAGCTTCCTGTGATCTTTTACTGGGAGGTTTTCTTCCTTTACCTTCTTTCATACTTATGGCCCTGTTTCTGTGTTTCTATGTGCAGCACATCTTTAAGCATTTTTTGCAGGGCTGGATGAGTGGTGACAAATTCTTTCAATTTCTGTTTGCTGAGAAAGGTCTTTATTTCACCTTCATTCACAAATGAGAGCTTTGCAGGATATAATATTTTGGGCTGGCAGTTTTTCTCTCTTCGTACCTGGGCTGTATCTCGCCATTCCCTCCTAGCCTGTAGGGTTTCTGATGAGAAGTCAGCTATGAGTCTAGTTGGAGATCCTCTGAGAATAATCTGACGTTTCTCTCTTGCATATTTTAGGATCTTAATGTTCTTATAAATTTTTTTAGATCCGTTTCTTGCATTTTTTCTATCTCATTATCTTCATAATTTTGAATTGGGGTGTCTTGTTCATTTGGGGGCATCATAATGTCTTCCCTGATCTTGTTTCCTCGGTTGTTGCATTTGCTGCTTGGCATTGTGAAGATATTCTTTGGTTTCTTTGCTGTGGTGCTTTTTCTCATTATACTATTACTCTAGATTAAGTGGACTGTCTGCTGTTGATAGATCCTTAGAGGCTTGTGATGGGTGTGGCCACAGAGCTCTGTTTGGTTCCTCAGGGTTAAGGGTGTGCCAAAGGTGACACACCCAGGTTAGGAGTGGTAAATCTTCTCTCTCTCGTGCACTCTTTCTCTCTCTCTTTTTAATTCAGAAGGGAAGTAATTCTGCATGGCTGAGCAGAATTGAAGGTAGTCAATGTCTGAAATCTGGCCCCTGTGAGTATAATATTCATCTGCTCTGCCCCAAGGACCACACAAAGGATCTATGCAGTCCTCAATGTAAGCTCAAATTTCTCTGCCGTCTCCCACCGGGTTGCCAAGGTTACTGAAATTGTATACTCTCCCTAGAGTGCTCACATCTCCGTGAGTTCTCTCCCACACCTTCAGTTTTTCACAGTCTCAGTTCATTAGCTCCACATCTTCACTAGGTCCTAACGGTCTGTTATTTCTCCCCACCAGAGTCAGGTTTTTCTGCTTCGCTGATGGCGGGCGCCATTTTTACGTATGTCCAAAATGGTGCCTGCTCTTTATCTTGTTTGCCTTTGTAACGTGATTGTAGAGAGAGACTCGTGTCCATGCCGGTCCCTTTTATTTATTTATTTTTTTCTCTCCTCTAGCCTGGTGAACTTTCCCCAGTGGGGCTTCAAGCCTCGTTCCCTCTAGGCTCTTCCTGCCATTTTCCCGTCAATGTCTTGGGCTACTGAGGTTTCACCTCACCTCTCTTTCCAGTGCTGGTGCGTAGACTCAGCCTCTGGGCTCCTGAGCCATGGGCCCCCTTGCTCTCCACATAAGTCCACCATGTCCCACTAGTTCCGGAAGAATTTCCTCTGCAGTTTCTTTCCCAAACCTTTCCCTGAAACTACAGTATCTCCACTTTTATTAAACTATCTTTTCCCGGACTATCAGTGCACGCCCTCACTATTCTGCCATCTTTGCTCCCTCTCACAATAACATATTTTCTTTTTTTTTTTAATTTATTTGACAGATAGAGTTATAGACAGTGAAAGAGAGAGAGAGAGAGAGAAAGAGAGAGAGAGAGAAAGGTCTTCCTTCCGTTTGTTCAACCCCCAAATGGCGGCTCTGGCTGGAACTGTGCCGATCTGAAGCCAGGAGCCAGGTGCTTCCTCCAAGCACTTGGGCCATCCTCCACTGCCTTCCTGGGCCACAGCAGAGATCTGGACTGGAAGAGGAGCAGCCGGGACTAGAACCAGGACCCATATGGGATGTAGGTGCCGTAGGCAGAGGATTAACCAAATGAGCCACAGCACAAGCCCCACAAAACAACATACTTTCAATTCACTTTATAGTCACAGTCTTAATTGATCACTAAACAATTCAGCAAGTAGAAAGTAGGAAGACCACTCTTTCACAGGAGGATAGACAAAGGCTTTAAACAGTAATCAAATCTCAAGATGTCAATTTCATTTATTAAATTTCATTTACATTTTTTGTACTCAATTTATCAGCTACAAATCAAAGAAAACATGACATTTGTCTTTTTGGTTTTGGCTTATTTCACTAAGCATAATGGTCTCTCCAGTTGCATCAACTTTGTTACAAGAGATGCTTTAGAGAGAGATGATGATTTTTACTCAGAAGTACGCCTTGGGGATATAATAGATACCCAGAAGAAAAATAATGGTTAGTGGACAAATTTGAATTGTTGGGCATATGATTTTACAAAACAGTAACAAAATTTTTTTTTTTCTGGAAAGAAGTCAACTTTATTTTGCCTTAATAAAGTACTCAATTTAGAAGCTTGTGTATAACAAATGAAAAATGTAGTTGATTTCATGGAGAGAATAAAGGGAGGTGGCCAGATGATATCATCAGCCATTTATGATGAAATATACACAGTTTCATAGGAAAATAAACTTGGCATGACATGTGCTTGATAGCACACAAAAATAAAAATTGGAAAGAAAACAAAGAAATGAATATGTCGTTTAGAGGTTCAGTCAGACAGGACTGTATCCATATTGGCATCATCATCACTCTCATGCCCTTTGGGTGACCCTGATGTTCGTCCTAAACTTTGTGGGATAAAAAAAACTGTGAAGATGAACTTCTGGGCTTGTCTTGCTGGGAAGGACCTTAGTTGTCCTTTATGTAATGCCTGGAATATTGATGTTTCTTGATAAATCTAGGCACAGTTAAGTTATTCATGGTCTACCTTTATCTATATTAAAGTATAAATCCCTTACTACTGACTAGGAGGTACAGAGACCAGTTGTCTCATGGACACCTAGAACCACACTTCTGTTCCTAAGTCCACCAAGTGAACCACACTTTCCCTGGATCAATCTTCTTTCTTTGGTTTTACGGCACCAATGCTGTGCTGTGAGTTAGATTATCAGAAATAACATGGTCATTAAAAATGAAGTGAAGGTAACAAGCTTTTCTTCCAAATGGGTGGATATTTGGGGAAATGACTGGTTTATAGTTTTTAGGGGCATTACCTTATATGACACACCTCAATTTAAAATAGAGGATTTGTTTATACATTGAAAAATTAACAGAACTGCATGAAAACAAAAGCACATGAATGAGTTTTAGGTTAAAGATTAAATTGCAAAATAAAGAAAGTAAAATCTTAGTTGTATACTTTAAAGGTCCTTTGGCAAAAATACGAGAAATGATTGCTGTTTTTTTTGCATTAATCACATATAACCACAGAAGCAAAATTGTAACACTGATGGTGGTTTTCAGCTATTAATTTCATGAAACTGATATTTCACGTATCCATCCATCATTCTTAACTGTAATCCAGATTTCATCATGTACTTCAATAGTTCTATAAAATTGGCTACAATTCTCTGAGTAGAAGAAATTCAGTACCTCCTCCTTTATTCTCATTGTTCTGTTAGGAGAAGATAATATATCTCAGCTACATTTCACTTAATTTTCCTGGTTCCCCAAATATCTCAGTGTCTTTTGTATCATGACACCTGTAACTTTACTTTTACCCACAGTATTCTAATACGGGTGTGCAACGGAAGGTATGATCTCAATTTTCCTACAGAGACTGCAATGGGATTTTACCATGACTAGGTAAGGGGTTACAATTCGGTAATGCTGAAGTATAGAACTGCTCTTATCCACAGGTTGTTTAATAGTGCTCATTTTTCTTACTCATCTATGTCCTTCCAATTCTTTGCTCTTTGTTGTGAGTGGCTTTAGTTCTCTTTCTATTTATACTGTCTTAATTCTTCTTCCTCAGGTTTAGTACCTTCTCCTAGAACACTGTTTCCTTATACCTAGGTTCTTTTCCCAACACATGTGACAACAACTTGACAGCAGAGTAAATTTTTCAAGACTAACAGATAAACAGGAGAACAATCAATGTGTTTTCTAAAACAAAGATCATTCTTTTAGATGCAGATATTCCTCCAGCTGAAGGGTTTTTTTTTCCTATATTATTTCTTTTTGTTAACTCTTAGCCATAAGACAATTAGAATTCCCTGTAGACCTTTTAATCAAATAAAATATTATATAAGCAACCAAAAAGTAATAGATATCATCTGGATGATTGTGATTCATTTTCTTCATTATGCTTTCTTCAATTGGTCCCAGGGAAGATTTGAATTAACTAACTCGAGGAGAGTTGGGGCAGGGTCTACTTTTAACCCTCAGAATTGTTGAGGACCCGTAGAGGAAACAGCCCACCAAGGTAGTTTGATGTTTCCATCTTTCGACTAGTCATGAATTGAATTATGAGCACATTTGTTTCTTGTAAGATAAGGAGATTCAGACTTAAAAGAAAATGTCATATATTTTTATAACAAAATTCCCTGGAAGAGGATATAGATAAAAAAGTGGGACATGGGACAGTGTTTTGTACAGCAGTTAAGACACCCCTTGGGACACCCACATTCCATAGGAGAATGCCTGAATTCCAGTAACCGCTATTCTGATTCCAGCTTCCTGTTAATGGGTGCCCTGGATGGCAGTAGGTGATGGCTCAAGTCCTTGTGTCTCTCCCACCCACATGGGAGACCCAAAGTGAGTTAATGGCCATCACTTCAACTGGCCCATGCAGTCATTTGGGGAATGAATTGTGGATTGAATCTCTCTCTCGCTCTCTCTCTCTTTCTCTCTCTCTCTCTCTCCCTTTTCCTTTACCTCTCCCATTCCCTCTCTGCCTTTCAAATAATATTAAATATATGTGTGTGTATGTATGTATGTGTGTGTGTGTGTGTGTTCCCTGGACTGTGATTAGTATGAGACCAGAGCAAATTTTGTCCAGTCACAGTTTTCTTCTGAAAACTTTATCCTAAAATTCTATTTTTTTAAAAAAATCACTTTGCTAGATCAAAATGAATTGTTAATGTGATCACAGTAAAAGGCCATAGATCTCAATAAAATTGGAAAGATGGAAACAAATTCAACTAAAATCACCCAAATAAAGTTTATTGCAGATGCTCACTTCAATTTTCTCATCAAGTATTTGAACCATTAAACTATTGAGGTTTAATTAATTCTACCTTTTTGAGGGTAACAAATATTTATGAAGATAATTTAATGATAACCATGGATACACAAATATAAAAAGATTTATTTGAAAATAATAAAAGATAAAATCCTATAGTTTTAAAAAAATTCATGTTGATAAACTTAAATTTTGTATTTACTAAGATGAAAAGGATCTTATTAAATCTTTAATTTTTTTATAACTGGGATTATTAGAATATTAATTACAGTCAGATTTAGATAAAAACTAGTTTAAAATTATCTTATAGCCTTCAAAAGACTGAAAATTATTTACTAAAAATTTTTGAATTTACTGCTACATTAAGATGATAGAGTATATACAGGATTTGTGTCCTTCCTCTCTGAAGCCAAAAGTTCTTGGCAAAACGTTTCTTGGACATTTAATTCAGAACCATCTATACTCTTTGATACAATATGTGAAGATGGGCAGTGAGTTTGGATAAAACTAGACCAAGGTGAGATAGACAGTGTCATAAACCAGGAGATTTTGGAAAATGTCAGACACATTTAGAGAGGAGAGAGCCAGCAGCTATCAAATCAGATAGCAAAAACTTAAGACAAGCCCAATAAGTTATTGTTTTGAAGTCAGATACAAGTTTAACAAATGAATGTGAGACAGAAAGGGCTTTAGTCTTGATTATGCAATGACAAAACTGTTTGTGAAAAAAAAAGAATGTTAGCTAGCCAAAGGTGGATGAAGCAGCCCGATAACTGCTTTTTTTGTGAGAAAAAGCAAAGACTAAATTCTCCAAACAATTTTTATATTGTACAGGACTGACTGAGCCAAAAGGATACCTTGCAAGATTACTTGTTAGTTGTAACTGCAGTTGTGAGAGATAATAAAAAAGCCCTTTACAGATTACTCCTCAATCCTAATACATGCCCAGTTTAAACAGAAAAGTAATTCAAAGTTTTCCACAAGTACCTTGTATAGAGATACAAGTATGACTTAAAATGATAATATGAACTGAATCAATCCCAAAATTCATTAAGAATAAAAATAAGAAGTGAATATGATGAAGCTAAAGGCAAAAGGATATAAAAAGATCACAACACAAAGTAATGAGTACTTTTCCATACAACTTTAAAAGTATTGAGCAAAATCTAGCCTTCATGACAAATTGCTAAAAGCAAAATATAAAAGGATTGAGACAAATTGGTATGTCAAGAAAAGAAAAAAAGAGCTGGTAAATATCAAGTGAAATATATAAAAGTAAAACCAAAATGTAAGTCAAGTTTCCACTAGCTATAATGAAAAAGAATTGATGTTGATTAAAATATGGCAATATTGTACGAGGTATTCTCTTGAAAATTGGTCATATTATATGTTCAAGAATGATGTTTTAAATATGGACATAATTAACTCAGAGGAGATCCAACACACTTACAATTGTTTTTGGAGGGGGGCTGGTGCCCTGGCTCACTTGGCTAATCCTCTGCCTGTGGCACCAGCATCCAATGTGGGCACCGGGTTCTAGTCCCGGTGGCTCCTCTTCCAGTCCAGCTCTCTGCTGTGGCCCAGGAGGGCAGTGGAGGATGGCCCAAGTGCTTGGGTCCCTGTACCCGCATGGGAGACCAGGAGGAAGCACCTGGCTCCTGGCTCCGGATCGGTGCAGCACCAGCTGTGGAGGCCATTTAGGGGGTGAACCAACAGAAGGAAAACCTTTCTCTCTGTCTCTCTCACTATCTATATCTCTACCTGTCAAATAAATAGTAATAAAAAATTTTTCTTGGAGGAAGAAAAGCAAAAATTTGATATTTGCTTAAAAATATCACAAGAATATACTTGAAATCTGACTAATCCAAATTGAGATATATTTTGACTGAAATGCACACTACTTTTAAGAGTACTATGAAAAACAGCTCAATTTTTCATATTAACTACTTTGGGATGGTAATATTTAAGCTACATTGGGTTCATTTAAAATATTAATATGCTAATTTTCCATATTTCATGTAAAATTTTTAATGTGACTAGTAGAAAACACACATCTGTGTGAGCCTTGCATTTCATTTCTAAAGACACTGCTTTGTAGAGTCTGCCAATTTTCCTGTTAATTAAACCTCTGTATCCAAACTCAGTCATTTACTTAATCAAGCATCTACAGTGAGGTCTATGTCTAGAGATGCTGTTTTAATTCTATTTAAAATTAAAAATTACCTTAACTCTTTAATTGACTTTAGATACTACTTTTTTTCTTCCAGTGCCCAGCTAAATTTCCTTTGTGACTACTTCTATACTGATTTTCCTTATCACCATAATGTTATGAGAGTATGTTGTCTGATTCCATTAATCCATAGGAAACTCTGAATAATTATTGATCTCAAGATAGCCAAGAGCAACATACTAAAGTCTTTCCCCTCTCTACCCATCTGAAATATACACTTTCCTGAAATTTCTCTTTCTTTTTTAAACATGTCATTTACCTAGCTTTTTTCTTTTTACTACAGTTCACTCTCTATTTTAGATTTTGCATACAAAGATTTCTCATGTACCTGTGTTTATTATTATTTAAAGATTTTATTGAAGGGTTAGAAAAATCCAATTCAAATGAGATCTATTGGCTCATAGAGTAATAGCTTTACAGCTATTTTTTCCTTATGTAAATTAAGTGAAATTCAGGACCAGTGCTTAGCATAGTAGGGTAAGCCTACACCAGTGAAACCAGCAACCCATATGGGTTCTGGTTCATGTCCCAGCTGCTCCTCTTCTGATCCAGCTCTCTGCTTATGACCTAGAAAAGCAGTGGAGCATAACCCAAGTGCTTGGGCCCCTGTACCCACGTGGGAGACTCAGAGGAATCTCCTGGTTCCTGGCTTCAGATCAGCTCAGATCAGGCCATTGCAGCCATATGGGAGTGAACCAGCAGATGGAAGTCCTCTCTCTGTCTCTCCCTCTCTGTCTGTAACTCCACCTCTCAAATAAATTAGTGGAAATCTATGTGCTTTGCATACACTAGCATGCTTAATCTACGAAATAATCATACTTATTTTATTTACTTGGTAGACAAGGAATTCATAAACCCAAACTCTTAAGTTGGCATGTCACCAATCATATAGACTTTAATAGACAATCCTTGAGACAGATCCAGAACCTGGGTCTTAAGCACTCTGCTATGCCTTCAGTCCACACAATGAGATGATGAGTGTGCTGAATTCAATTACAGCCTGTGCTGAAATAAAAGACTGGGATTTGCACCCTTTCCATCTCACAACACCTCTTTCTTACGTATTGGTTTCACGTACACATATGTCAGGAAGTTTGAGGCTTCTATGATGTTTGGTTCTTGTGAGAACAAAGGGAAAACACCAAAAGGAAAACAGCTGTCTCCTTACCATCCTCTCAATGCTCTCCACACTGGTAATAATTGAACCCTATGTTTTCCTGGGCACACAATTCAGTGCTGTCTGTGGAGATTGGACATAACGTTGGTATTCCCAAAGGCCAAGGCTATGACAAGGACAGCAGTAGAGCCAGGCGTTCTAACCAAGAACAGTCCGGAAAATGTTATGAAGTGTATTTATAAGGTGTCAGTAGGAATTTTGGATTGGTATGCACCTACTAAGTATTTAAGAGATAGATAAAAAGAGCCCAGATTCAATATTCTTGCTGTAAATTAGTCACATTGATCTAGCAATTCTGATTGGATTGTTATTCTAAAAGCATGAAGTAAACCCAAAAATGAATGGAAGGGGAGAGGGAGTGGATAAGGGGAGGGTTGCGGGTTGGAGGGACGTTATGGGGGGGAAGCCATTGTAATCCATATTCTGTACTTTGGAAATTTATATTCATTAAATAAAAGTTAAAAAAAGAATTAACATGAAAATCAAAAGGTAAATAATAAAATAATACAGAAAAAATGTCATGTAGAGCAAGAACATGGATAAGTTCCAGGATAAAATAAAATTTGCAATGTGGATACATGTGTAGGGGTTGTATGCGGGTGTTATGTGTGTGCTTATAAGGTTTACAAGGGATTTCCATATGCTTATATAAATATGTATATTTGTTTACCCTTTCCATGTAAAACTAAGTAGACTATGTGAGTCTTTTCTCTCTAAAATATTTGAAATTATAGAGTTAAAAATTTAGCATTATTAAAATGTATATTTAAACAACTATAATTCCCAAGAAAGGAATTTCTTTCAACAAAACATATGAGAAATGTCGCTCTCTAAAAGACTTTGGTCCCACTACTACTAAATATCCCATTTATACAAAATATACTATATCCAGAGTATATTTGTTCTCTGAAAAAAATTCCCTTGGAGGTCAATAACTAGGTATAGATGCTAAGAAAATAGGCACCACTTAAACACGTGTGATGAGCTTTCATAAAAAGTGATGCATTGCTTAAAATATATCAATTTATCTATTTATAGTGATTTTAAAATAAATAATAAGTATGTCTAGATTTACAGAATCAGAATATGTAATTCTTTGATTGAGCTATTGCAGCTAGAAAGAAATTTATTATGGCATCAGTTGAGTGTGTGCTAGCCAGCTTCTTATATTAAAACTTCAAAACTAAAATGAATGATTTATGATATCTCTAGAGAAAAGCCATTTGTAGATTTGAGATGTCACTTATGCTTTTCTGTTCATTCAATTTGTTGCCCTCTTTTGCACTTAAATGTATTATTCTTCTTACCTCAACCTCCCATAAATACCATGGTCTTTCATCACTATTCCAAGCAGCTTCATAACATTATGGGAAATAAAAAAATTAGGGAAGCTACTGAATTTACTTAAAATTGTCATTGAAGAGAAAAATGTAGAAATATCTACTGAAGGGTTTATCAGCATAGATGCTTGAGTATAGAAAGATACTCCTTAATAAATATAGGTTATATTTCTATTTTATTTTGTTAAAACTTTTTTCCATAGGAAAACAATTAATTTTTTGTCATAGTTGATTTTCCTAAGATAACAAAGTTTTAAAATGTGCTGGTTGCTAATGCAGTAAATGTTTGCTGTCCTCTGCCATCAAGGATATTAGTTTATTCTTTCTTCTTGTTTTGGTTTATTTACGTTTCATTATTTTTAGTAAGGGGATATTGCAATTTTCATTATCATCTTTACTTTTGAAATTGTAAATGTGTGTGTGTGCAAACTCACATGTATGTTTACTTTCCTACTGAGGAAAAATCTAAATTATAAACCTGAAACTTGCTTACCAGTGTGATACTGGCCTCCATCGTCATTTGAGATGTAGCCCCTGCAGCATCCAGAGAAAGCATTTTAAAACATGTAATAAAACATTCTGTATGGTAGATTATTGTTTCTTTTTATTACTCATTTAGAATTCTTAAAACCAAAATTTTAAGGTAATAAAACAATGAGTTCCATATACCCCTCAACCATTTCCCTTATTAATAAAAGGGAGAACATGCAGTTGTTTGTCTTTCTGTGTCAAGTGTATGTCCTACAGTTCAATCCATTTTGTTGCAAATGACAGGATTTCATTTTTTCTAGAGCTGAATAGTATCCCATGGAGCATAAATACCACATCGCTTTGTCCATCCATCTGATGATGGCGCCTTGGTTGATTCCGTATTTTGGTTGTAGAGAATAGTTCTGCTATAAACAGAGTGGAGCAGGTATCTCTTTGATACAATGAGTTCATGATTTTAAGAGTATTTATCCCCGGGCCAGCACCATGGCACACTGCGTTAATACTCCGCCTGCAGCGCCAGCATCCCAAATGGACGCCGGTTCTAGTCCCGGTTGCTCCTCTTTCAGTCCAGCTCTCGGCTATGGCCTGGGATAGCAGTAGAAGATGGCCCAAGTGCTTGGGCTCTTGCACCCACGTGGGAGACTAGAAAGAAGCACCTGTCTCCTGGCTTCGGATCTGCGCAGCTCCGGCTGTTGTGACCATTTGGGGAGTGAACCAATGGAAGGCAGACCTTTCTCTCTGTCTGTCTCTCTCACTGTCTGTAACTCTACCTGTCAAATAAATAAATAAAATCTTTTTTTAAAAAGAGTATATATCTAGTACTGGGATGGGTGAATCATATGGCAATTAAATATCTAATTCCTTTTAAAGAAATCTCCATTCTGTTTACCACAGTAAACCAACTGTGTATAAGACTTTTCCTTTCTCTGCATGCTCACCAGCATTTGTTACTCTCTGTCTTTTGGATAATAGTCACTCTGTCAAGGAAGAGGTGATGTCTCACTGTGGTTTTGATTTGCATTCCCTGATGGCTAGTAATATTGAGCATATTTCCATATATTTGTTTTCTGTTTGCATTTCTTCTTTTGAGAATTGTCTGTTAAGGCCTTTTGACTATTTCTTAACTGCTTTGAGTTTTCTGATTGCTGAAATAGTCTTTATATTAATCTTATATAAGTAGCTTCCAAATATTTCCTGTTATTCTGTGGAATGTCTTTTCACTCTGTTGATTGTTTACTTTGCTATGGAGAAGCTTCCAAATTTGGTATAATCCTACTTGTCATCGTTTTTCTTTTGTTGCCTGTGCTTTTGGAATCTTATCCAAGAATTCATCACCTATACCAATGTCTTGAGGTGCTTCCCCTATATTTGCTTCTAGCAATTTAACAATTTCAGGTCATGTAGAAATGTTTCAAAATATCACAGTTGAACTGCTAATACACCAAAACAAAATTGAGATAATGTTAGTAATGCTAGAATATGACATAGAAAGCTATCAAAAATCTTAACATAAATTAGTGACATTTATGGAAATATTGATGAATTAACAAAAAGTATCCAAATAAACCCATTATTTTTGAAAATTTGGTTGCCCTTCCCCAAATATATAGTTTTTTTTTTTTTATTTTTTGACAGGCAGAGTGGACAGTGAGAGAGAGTGACAGAGAGAAAGGTCTTCCTTTGCTGTTGGTTCACCCTCCAATGGCCGCCGCGACCGGTGTACCGCACTGATCCGAAGCCAGGAGCCAGGTGCTTCTCCTGGTCTCCCATGGGGTGCAGGGCCCTGCTGGTGCAGCTCTCTGCTGGCCTGGAAGAGGGGCAACAGGGACAGAATCCGGCGCCCCGACCGGGACTAGAACCCGGTGTGCTGGTGCCACAAGGCAGAGGATTAGCCTATTGAGCCGCGGCACCGGCCCAAATATATAGTTTAAAATTAAAACATGTTGATCCCACAATTCTCACAGAATTTCTCTTGAGAACTGGAATCACTCTGTCGTTATTGGAGTACTGCAGACCAAAGACGTCCTGTGTAGCATATGTAGCAGAACACTTGAGAATACCACGCAGGGAGTCTGGGCAGGCCCTTTGAGGAGTACAAGGGTGTGACCTTTACATCACTAACTACCAGTAGAATTGGAAGCCTGGGATTAGGTTTCCTGCAGTTAAGTGTTCAGGCTTTTTCAGAGTGATGGCTGACAATCTCTGTCAAATGTTTTCTGTCTATGCTTAGAGTTGCCTCTGAGGCAGAAAATCCCTGAGTATCCTCTGATGAAAGAAAGTGGGAGTTCAATGTAATATTTATTTTTATTGGTGTATTGAGTTCACATTTTACAAAATGCCTTATTGTATTTGCTACTGTTTTTTAGGAAATATATTCTCTTTCATTAAAAAACTGAATACATAATAGCAGTTGTTAACTAGGATTTTCTTTGAAACGTTGAGTTCAGTCCAAACATAGACCTATACGTTGTAAAGTAAAAGTCAGAAAAGTTGTTAGTTTTGTTCACATAAAATTTCTTCATTATTCTCTACGATCCTTACACGTGCCTGCCTGTGAGGCATAGCAGTTACGACACTGCTTGAGATGATGCCTGTGTTCCCTCTGGAATACCTGGGTGCAGGTCTTCAGGTGCAACCTGGGAGGCAGCTTGGATGGCTAAAGTGCTTGGGCCCTGCTTCTCACATGAGAAACGTGGATTGAGTCCCAGGCTCCTGGCTTCCAACCGACCCAGTTTCAAGTCTTGCAGGCACTTGGAGAGGGTACATGAGATCTCTCTCTCTCTCTCTCTGTCTCTGTCTCTTTCTCTCTCTCTCTTCTCCGTGTCTCTCTCCCTTTCTCTCTCCTCCCCTTTCTCTGTCTTCTCTCTCTCTCTCTCTCTTTACTTTTCTCTCTCCATCCCCCTCCATCTTTCAGGTGAATAACATTTAAAAATAAAGATCTTAGACTTGAATTTAGTGTGAAACTACAGCAATATTTTGCATTTTATAATGCAGTGGTACCAAATTTAGTTGCAAACAAAAATTATAATCTAAAAATAACTCCATGAGGAATGACATAAACTGCCAAACATTACACTCTATTATCATCAATAATCTCAATTTTCATAAGCCAAACAGGAAGCTACACGACAATAAATCAACCTTCTACGAGAAAGCAATTTTAAATCTTTGTTGCTGAGGCAGTTTATTCCACGAATTATGCATCACAGGTGAGAGCATAGTGGAAATATTTTCAGATGTCCAAGAATTCCAGAGGTTTGTCCTCATATTCCTTAGCCAAGTCAGTTAACTAAAGTTGAATAATAAAAATGAGGCAAAAGATTTCAAGCAAAGTATGTAAGGAGAAGCTCTCATCTAGGGGTTTAAGAAAGGGAAGTCACAGGAAGAACAGGAGCTGACATTAGGAAAGTATTCAATAGAGAGGCTCTACACACCGAACGATCCATAGAAAAGGAAAACAAAAATGCATTAGACTCAGCTGCATGAGAGAACTGTAAGAGAGTAAATAGCCTATGAAATAACTTATGAAAAATAGCCTAAGAGAAAACAAAAAGTGACTATAACATAGCATTGGATTGAATAATTAATTATATGTGACAAGTTATTTCTGTCAGTATTTATACAGATACCGTTCTGTTTGAAGAAGTGTGGCGTGCTCGCATTGTATACGTACTGTTCTGGGCAACTGGGCCCTCAGCTTGGCTTATTCCAGGATCTGTCTCGAGTTGTAAAATAATTCAAGTAGAGGCGTAAAGGTGTTCAGGGAAGCAGGATTTATTAAAGCAAAAGAAAAATGTACACTCAAGAAATTAGTAAGGCAAGTTCAGGAGAGAGAAAGAGAGAATGAACAAAGCAGACAAACATAAAAGTAGTTTCCCAACAAGGTTTGGGCCATCCTTTTGTAATATTGTGATACCTAAAGGGTAGTGTCTGGGAGGGGCTAAGTTGGACATTCAAAAGTGGGCAGAGTTGGGGGCAGGGCTTGAGCGCCATCCATTTATGTGTGGTTTTGGGAAATATCTGAAATGTTCCAGCATCAGATGCACTATGGGAATGGGAGTGCCAGCCGCGGTAATTTTATTACAGTGATGTTATAATTACCTAAAGATCACCACAGGCAACAGGCACAGGCACACATCCTACAGCCATTTGAATATCTGCAGCTGGTGCTGGGTCTAAGTCTGCACCATAGCGGAACTTGCAGTTTCAGATACACGGAAAAGGGGGTGCGTGGTGGTGCACAGAAGGGGAGGCTCTGGTTGTTCTTCGGTATTTCTTGCAGATGTTAAAAGGGTTATAATTCACATTTTCAATGGCATTTATTCTAGAAACACTTGCACACATTCTGGGGCTTTTTTCTTCCTTTTGAACTAGCTTCATTTTCTGCTTAAGCTAGGCTCCATGGATTCTTGTGTCTCCCGCCGAGAAGACAGCCCCATACAAATGGTTTATTGAAAAGACTAGAGAGAAGAGACAGGAGAGTAAGACAAAGCAGCTTGGGCAGGAGGCTTTGCTGAGATGTTTTCACTTCACCCAGTAGAACAAGGAGCAAGGGAGGGGTTTTAAGACAAGAAGTGACAAGGACCTATTTACACTTTAAAACCCACTCTGGTTTCAGTGACTGGGAACTATGTATACGACTTCCTGCTGTCTCATTTGTAGCCCTAAATATTTATTTGTGCTACAATCTCAACTAAGGAATAACTAGATTCAAGAGTAGTGGAAGAGCTGATCATTATAAATGTATCCTGTTATTCTGAGCATTAATCCTTGTCATGCTACTATGTTAAATACTCGGAAACTTAATCCAATGTTCTCAAGTCTACGTCTTCTGGGAAGCCCAGCTGAGGAGGATAAATGAAGACTGGTTGACCAGAGGAAGTAAAAATTAACCTTATATATTTGTTGTTGGTGAGATTTTTGCTTTATTAAAGGAAGAACTTCTAAATATAGGCCATGCACCGTGTTAGCATGCAAAAAAATAATCACAGCAAGCCTTTGGTGTGTATACATATATGCTTTTAGGAATCAAGACCAGCAAATAAGCAATAACATTATTAAATGTAGACAGAATCATTCCATATTGCCGTGGTTAATAACTACTATCCTATTCCTAGAAGTCAATGTCTTGACAAGAAAGAAAGCAGGATGGAATGAGGGGAAGACAGGAAGAGGAAGAAAGATTACTCTTTATACCAGGTTGATAAGATGAGCTTGCCTTAACTCAAATGGGAAAATGAAGTTTTAGAAAACACAATGGGCCGGTGCCGCGGCTCAATAGGCTAATCCTCCTCCTAGCGGTGCCGGCACACCGGGTTCTGGTCCCGGTAGGGACACCAGATTCTGTCCCGGTTGCCCCTCTTCCAGGCCAGCTCTCTGCTGTGGCCAGGGAGTGCAGTGGATGATGGCCCAAGTGCTTGGGCCCTGCACCCCATGGGAGACCAGGAGAAGCACCTGGCTCCTGGCTTCGGATCAGCGCAGTACGCCGGCCGCAGCCGCTGGCTGCAGCGGCCATTGGAGGGTGAACCAACGGCAAAAGGAGGACCTTTCTCTCTGTCTCTCTCTCTCACTGTCCACTCTTCCTGTCAAAAAAAAAAGAAAGAAAGCATAATGAATGTTCCCAATTTACATTTGAAGAATCATTTGCGCACTCACAAAGGAGCACCAGTTATTTAAATTTGGGCAAATGGAGAAGTAAATGGAATATGGTAATGTTCAGATATAAATTTGCTAATTGTTGTGAAACATTTTGATTAATGAAATTAGGGTGTGTGCTTATCAGGCAAGGATGAGAGCTAAAATATTATTTGATCCATCAGAAGATTTTAGGGCAAGCTTTGAAGACTTATTACATTAATCTTCAGTTTTGCATATGCTAATCATACTATGTTTGAGTCTATCCTTTTCTTCTACTTATGGTTTTAATTATATGAAGAAGAAAGTTGAGCATATTTAACAGAAATGCCAACTTGTAGATTTTGAATTGCAGAGAACTGAATGTTGTTAAGGAATACAGATAATATACTTCAAAAATTCATACTTGGTATAGTTAAAAAGGATATTTTAATAAAAGAATATACCTAAAAGGAAAATAAGTGTGTGTCGCTTATAATAATGTATTAAAGGAATTGCTTTTGTTATTCTGTTCAGAATACTATAGAACCCTAAGAATAACTTTAATGTTTCATTTGGTTATCTTAGTTCTGATCCATTTTCTTTCTCCTTTTCAAAGTTGTTTCACACTTATTTATTTAGGATTTCTTTTGAACTTCCCAGTGGATTTCTCCTACTTTTCTCCTACTTCTTCACTGTCTAGTTCATGTAGCTTTACAATTTTTATTTTACAAATATAACTGGCATATTATACATAAATTTTATATATTAATGGTGCATTATGTGATGTTTCATTACATGTATACACTATGTAATATTCAATAAGTGTAAATACATTCATTCTTTCAAGCATTTGTATTTGTTTAGAATTTTAAGATCTTATCTGCTATTTTTTTAGAGAAATACATAGTAAATTAATTTTATCTGCACTCTGCTATGCAAAGAACCCCAGAATTTCCCACCCATATTTACCTGTTACTTAGTACCTGTCAGCCAACCTTTCCACATGCCTCTACACCCCCCCTCAGATTATGATACCAAGTATCATATTTTGAACTGTGAGATCACCTTATTTTTTCCTGGACACAACCTATGAGTGAGATCATGTGACATTTGTCTCTTTCTTCTTGTCTTAATTCACTCAACATATCTACCACAAGTTCCTTCATGTTGTTTCAAGTGACAAGATTTCATCATTTTATGGCTGAGTAATATTCCATTTTATACGTGCATCACATTTATCCATTCATCTGTGAGTGGTCACTGAGGTTACGTCCATTTCCTGGCTATTGTGAATGATGCTGCAATAAACAAGGAAATTAAGATGTTTCTTTACCAGGTGGATTTCATTTCTCTTGGCTATATATTTAGAGTTGGGGTTACCAAATAATATGATAGCTTTATATTTAGATTTTTGAAGAAACTCCATACTGATTTCTACAATAGATGTAGTAATTTACATTCCCACCAACAATGGGTAGGGTTTCCTTTTTCTCCACATCCTTGACAACTTCTGTTAATCGTTTCTCATTTTGAGAGCAGCCAATCTTTAGTACTAGAGTGATGTGGTATATCATTATGGTTTTGATTTTTACATCTATACTTTGAGATTGTTGAGACTTATTCTGTGAACAAACAACTATGTTGTGTTTTGATTATACAATGATTAAAATCTTCCAAGAGGCCAATTTAGTAGATTGGATATTCTGAAGCATCACTTGAGAAGCATAGTTAATTACCAATGAATGGTTACTGGGCTTTTAGGGGAACATGAATTCAACTGAGTGTTAATTTTGCCTAATAGAATATGCACAGTTTATTTGCTTAGGACTAGAAAGTTGCAGGATTGAAATTTAAGTCACTTCCTAGGATAAGCTTTCATTATATATTTACTTATGTATTTATAAGAGAAGCAGAAGCAAAGAGGGCTTCCATCTCCCCCAGATGCCCACAGTAGCCCTGAACTGGGAGTTCAGTTCCGGGAACTAAAACCAGCTCTACTACATGGATAGCACAAACCTAAGCGCTTCGGCCGTGACTGTCACTGCTGTCTCCCAGGGTCTCCCCAGGAGCTGAGGCTGTTTATCAAACCCAGCGTCATAACCAGCTTCTTTGCCCCTGGGCCAAATGTCTGCTCCTGGTAAAAATGTTAGAAGTGTGAGAGGGAGGTCTCTGAGATGGATCAGGCATTCTGCAGGTGAAAAATAAAACACAGAGATGGGTTCTCTTTCAATCCTTTTTTCCTCTTATCCATCACTGTTGGTTATCAGGAGAGTGTATGCTTGAGGAGCAGGGGAGATGAAAGAATGGGGAACTTTCTTCCCTGCACTCCAGGAAACAGCAAGTAACAAGTAGTGGTTTCTCTCAAATGAGTAACTGAAGTGTCTCGAAGGAATCTCTAGACAGGAAATTTTGAGAAATTCACCCAAACAAATTTCTCTTGCAGCTCCACAACATGAATTGACATATGAAGGGACCAGGGAAATTTTGCAACAAATTATCCACATAACATTGTTTCAAATGTTGACCCAAGAGGTTGTTTCTGACACACAACACTTCAGTGATTCTGGGACGTAATTTTCCAAGGATTCACATCTTTAAATTTAGGAGATATGGAAATCTGTTAAAATCTCATTCTCATTGTTGACCAGTGGTAATACTCACATTTCTATCATGGTTGTATATGCTTAAGTTCTTTCATGGGTTTCCATGTTGATGACATGTCAGCTTGGTTTTGTGAATCATTGTTACCCCATCTATTTAATTTAATTGCCACTTGAAATTTTTCCATTTGTTTTCTAAATTAAACGGTGGAAACTATCTGGCAGATCAAGAGATCTCTCAAAAGAACTTGCAGAATAGATACCATTAACTTGGAGGAAGAGTCGGGAAACAATAGTACAACTCTTTTTAAAAATGCTCAATCGATGTCTTTGTAACTAAGTAAAAGTCTATAAAGTTTTAATGTATGGCTATAGTTGGTACTGAAATTAAGTTCTTAGTTTCTCTTTCTGCTTTTCTTTGAACATATGTGAAAACCACTCTGAAAGGTTACAGTAAATTGATAATATTGATAACTTAAAAATAGAAAAACTTCCTAGATTAAATATAATAAATAGCGTGGTCACGTTATAGTCCACAAGCCATTTATGTTAGTTTCCAGCAAATTCATTAAAGTATACTAAAGAGAAGACATATAACTTAATTTTTCACTTGACAAATTATGTAGCAAAATTGTTACTATTTTTCCCTTTAGAAAACTTTCTAAAAGACTTTTTGCTTTTATTTTTTTTTTCAATTTATTTGAAAGGCAGAGAGGGAGAGACCCTGTATCTTCTGGTTCAATTCCCAAATGCCTGCAATATCAAGGGTTGGCCCATGCGTAAGCCTGGACCAAGGAGCTCAATCAAGATCTCTCTTGAGGTTGGCAGGGACCCAAGTAGAGTCATTACCTCTTTTTTTTTGTTTGTTTGTTTGTTTTGTTTGTTTGTTTGTTTGTTTGTTTTGACAGGCAGAGTGGACAATGAGAGAGAGAGACAGAGAGAAAGGTCTTCCTTTTGCTGTTGGTTCACCCTCCAATGGCCACCGTGGCCGGCGCGCTGCAGCCGGTGTGCCGCACTGATCCGATGGCAGGAGCCAGATGCTTCTCCTGGTCTTCCATGGGGTGCAGGGCCCAAGCACTTGGGCCATCCTCCACTGCACTCCCTGGTCACAGCAGAGGGCTGGCCTGGAAGAGGGGCAACTGGGACAGAATCTGGTGTCCCTACCGGGACCAGAACCCGGTGTGCCGGTTCTGCAGGCAGAGGATTAGCCTAGTGAGCCACAGCGCCGGCCTGAGTCATTACCTCTTGTCTCCCAGACTATACACTAGCAGGAAACTGGAATTAGAAGCAGAGCCAGGACTGGGTCGCAGACCCTCAGAAATGAGATACAGGAGTCCCAAGCACTGTCTTAAACACCAGGTCCCCAAACATCTTTTCCATGTACCTGTGGATCTGGCTGAATGCCCAAGAAGGTAAAGCATATTCAGAGTGATGTTGTAGTATGGAGCAGACTTAAATGGAATGGTCATAGGAGACTCCACTGGAAATGGAATTTTTATTGGTCTTGTGGGAAGTGAAGGAGTTAGCCATTCAATATAGCACTGCCAGTAGCAGCACAGCCATGATGAAGGCCTTCCAGTAGATAAAATTTGACATGTTTGAGAGAACACCTAAAACCCGCTGTTGCTGGAGGACAGTGATTGGGGGACAAATTAGTGGGAAATGACATCAAAGAGGCAATGGGGAACAGATCCCTGAGTATGAGCTACAGGCCCAGTTTGCCTGATATTGTTCCTTCAACACTGAAATCCCCCTCTCTGGGGAAACCTCTCCATCACAAGGAAACAAAGAGATTTGGTCACCTTTGTAAAACAGGAGCCCAGCTCCAGCAAGATTAGGTCAATATTTGGACAGACCAAAGAAGAACTTCAGAGCCATTTGCAGATTCATACCTCTTTATTCTCACAGTGGCAGGTGAGCATACCTAGGAAACATCAACTAGGCTAATGGCAGCAGGTGAGCACACAAAAGAGGATCCACACTCATCACACCTCCAGTTTCTTACATAAGTTTAGAGATAATGGCAGGCAGCTAAGTAGTTACAAAACAAAGTAGTAGTAATTCCCTGCCTGCCCATTGCTATGATGAAAAGAACCCTGACTAAGCTCATTGACCTGACACTCCGTCCAGTAAGAGTTCCTTGCCTCAAACTACACGTGTGTTATATTCTGGGAGAGTCCCTGCATGAGGAATGTACAAGGGGTGTGGAATATTGAATCCAGAGGCCATAACAACAATATGAAGTACAGCAACAAACTATAAAGAACATGCAGAGTCAAAGGGATCACACAAACAAGACTAGTGTCTGCTAATACTAACTGATAGAATAAAAAAGGGAGAGAACAATCCAACATTGGAAGCAGGATACACAGCAGACTCATAGAATGGCAGATGTCCTAAATAGCACTCTGGCCTCAGAATCAGCCCTTAAGGCATTCAGATCTGGCTGAAGAACCCATGAGAGTATTTTAGGCATGGAAAGCCAAGACACTCTGGCAAAAAAAAAAAAAAAAAAAAAACCACCAAACCACCTAAATGAAAGATATCTGCAAGTGAGATACCAGTGGAAAGAACGGGGCCATCAAAGAAGGAGGTACCTTTCTCTGAAGGGAGGAGAGAACTTCCACTTTGTCTACGACCTTGTCTAAATATGATCAGAGTTGGTGAACTCAAAAGGCTTCCATAGCCTTGGCAGCTCATGACTAGAGCCTAGGGAGACTACTGACGCCATAAACAAGAGTGTCAAATTGTTAAGTCAACAACAGGAGTCACTGTGTACTTACTCCTTAATGTGTTGTCCAATGTGAAGTAATGCTATAACTAGTACTCAAACAGTATTTTACACTTTATGTTCTGCGTGGTGCAAACTGATGAATTCTTTACTTAATATATACTGAATTGATCTTCTGTATATAAAGATAATTGAAAATGACTCTTGATGTGAATGGAATGGGAGAGGGAGCAGGAGATGGGAGAGGTGCGAGTGGGAGGGAAGTTATGGGGGGGTAGCCATTGTAATCCATAAACTGTACTTTGGAAATTTATATTTACTAAATAAAAGTTAAAAAAAAAGAACAGCAAAAAAAAGAGCATGCAACATCAAATAATGAGCAAGGATGTCCACCATCTATTTGTTAGGGGTCCTCAGCAGTCGGATGGGATCCTGAGTCAGCTGCTTGACGTGTGATTTTTTTCACATTAAAGTGGCATGAGTTTGGGTTACATTATTATAGGCATCTTATTTCTGTATACAGCATTCCGTTTTTAGCATGGTACACACACCATGCTGTAAGGATGTCCAATGCAATCTTTCTCATTTTGTATATTCCTTCATTTAAGAGGCCTAATGCCCTGTTACTTGTGTTAAAGGCCTGAGTTTTATGCAGGCTAATGTAGTAACCTCAGCTTGGGCAGCTGTGTTAACCACACTTGGGAAGGACAGGCAGGGTGGATAATACTGCCATGCTATATGTTTTACGTGTTGTTGGATCTTGATGGTTTCCCAGTTGGAAGACAATTGTGAAAGTGTGGAAGTCCATGGCCTGAGAAGAGATGGCATCCCCAAGTATAGTCTGCCACCAAGCTGTAAGTCAAGTAAGGACATTCTTTGCATCCATAAGCCCATAAGGCATCCAAAGGTATGGGATAGGCACCCATTGCAGCTCTGAGACTCTTCTATCCCCCTGTTGTCTTTAATCATCTGTTGTATACATAATACATAAAAATGCAGGAGTACCTCCCATTTGGGGCCCATTCCATGCTTGTTATTTGCATTTTGGCATGTGTGGGGGTTGCTTTTTACCTCTACATAAGGTCAGCCCAAACCATTTCATAAAGAATACATACTACACTCATTGAGTGTTATATTGCTCTTGGACTAAAGTCCTCACATGTATCCAAGTGGGTCAGGAGTATTTCATCTCCAAGCCAAGTCCAGTTTTGGTCAGTGGCTGTGATTACCTTCCAAGGAAGAAAAGTCACAGAGCTGTTAGATAACTCAATGCATATCCACAAGCTGATCAATTGGTTACCATTGTGAAAGTGTGTGCCCAGTTCACCAGGATGTTCAGTTACCAGGCTAAGAGTGATAAGACCAAGAAGTTAATGGGCATCAAAAAGGGAAAAATTCCACCCATTGAGTAAGACACAAGTAAGAAATTTGTCCCGAAACAGCAAGACAGCTAGCTAAAGAGTCAACCTTGCCTCTTAGATCAGACCAGGTGGGGCACAGATTTTATCAGCTTATTTTCAACATAGAGATAGAATTGGAGAGGATAGAATTGTTCAGAAAGCTAAAAGAAATATTCCCTTGAATATTGGTGTGGAAAATGATCCTTGACTGCATGGAGCCAAGTAGCCCTTACCCACGGTGTCACCTTCAAGTCACATTCTACTTTAGCTCCCCATAAAAACAGCAAGGCAAAGCATAAATTGGTTACTTTCTGTATTTTTCATGGTCACAACTGGGTGACATGTGCTCCTGGCTCAAAGGCCATGGGAGTAGGCAACAACACATTATTTTGTCTTCCAAAACTAGTTTCAACAGGAGATCAGTGGTTTGCACCTGCAGTTGAATGGGCACTAGGGGTAATGCAGCAAAGCCCCCTCAGGAGCTAGTACTGCTGTCCTGGGTCATTCATTCAATAACTGTAACATAGTCCACAGTCTTAGTCCATCCCATCAAGGACTCTGAGTTGGCTTTCTTTCTAAGGCCTTGTTTCAACAGACCCTTATACCATCTGTCATTCCAGCTTCTTGGGGATGACATGGTGCATGTAGTTTCAGTAAATATCTAGGCACTTAGCTCAACACTACACTCCAGAGCCCATTAAATGAGTACCCATGTCTATCTCAATTTTCTGTTGTTGTCCATACATGGCACATAGTTTTTCCGAGGCATACAGGAATGCTTGCTGGTCAGGCCACCTAACTGGAATGGCAAAAAGCAGTCCTGTAATAGTGTGTGGTACAAGCAACAGTATACTTGCACACATCAGGTTAGGGCAAAGGTCTGATTAAATAGATTTGCTACCTTTCAAGGGTACTCACCCCCGTGTCTCAATGGCCACTTGCACTCAGTGGGGATGCTCCTTGGAACTGATAGTACAGTTTTGGTAAGCATCTGGAACTTCATCATAGGTTGCAGGTCGGTTCCATGGCCTTCACTATAGCCCGCGTTGTCCTTTCTACTGCATTTAGTAGCCACTGATGTAACCATTGAGTAGCATCATTTTCTAGAGCCAATTCCAACCAACATTCCTCATTTAAGACATAAACCTCATAGTTCCCAGATGGGCAAGGGACATATGACCCCTATTATGGCATATGGTGATTCTTCCGGTGTCCCATCTCCAATAAGTCTTGCCACATAGTTTGAACCATAAAATCCGTGAACGACTGTCCAATTTGCTGTGTGCCATGTTGCTATCCAAGTGCTACATGTGGCACAGCTGCCCACAGCAAGTAGGAATAGGTCATAGTTCATTGACAGTGACCAGCCATATTGCTTATAGTTTGGCCATTGTCTGCTTTGGTGATTACCTGATTCCCACCAAATCGTCTTGGTGGAAGGTTGGATGTTTACTGCAGTCCATAGCATGGGATTTCTTCTGCTGGATCCATCCATGTGTGAGGACTGCATGAATTGGCAGATACAGACTAGGTACTGCTTCCACAGCATATGGGGCCCTGGGGCTTAGACTGTCAGTCCAATAAGTCACAGGCCTCCACATCCCTTGTATTAAGTCTTAGATGGGCTTGTGCACTAAAATCCCCTTTGTTGCAAGTAGGATCCCTGTTTTGTCAGTGTGGACATTTGTGCTGTCTCACTATGTGGATTCACAGCCCAGTCTTTGATCCAACCAACAATAGGGTACAAGATGTGCACCATGATGGGACAGTGCCCATTCTGCTCTCAATGGCCTTCAAGGCACTGTACACTGAAGCAAGTTATTTTTCAGTTAAGGAGGAGGGAATCCCTGCTCCTTTCCATGTTGGGACTCAAACATAATAGGCTGTCTTAGTTGATCATGCCACTGCCAAAGACCCCAGACAAACACTTCCATAGTGATCTGTATAGCAAGTTTATACTCAAAGGTTGGATCAAACATGCTAAGGATCTGGGTTTCTAGTACATTCTGCATACTTGCTGTGCATGTGGTGTGTTCTTGCTTAGTTCACCCCCATCTGATGCCCCCCCCTTTTTTTTTAACAAATTGCATAGTAACTTCAGAATTTGTGCCACATGTGAGATAAAATCTCTCCAATATCCCAACAACCCAACAAACTCCTATAACTTCTTTACAGTTGTTGGGTTGGGAAAGGCCTGGATTTTATCCTTAAGTGTCGCAGGGATGACCTTGGTCTCACATGGCCAGACAACTTCCAAGAATTTGACAGAGTCAAGTCTCTGCATTTTGGACTCATTGATCACCCTGACATATGACTTTAGACGGCTCAACAAAGAGGGTATAGCTGCTTCCAAATCTGCAAGAGAGTCACAGATTAATATCACATCATCTGTGTAATGGAACACACTCACTGCTGAAGGCACAGGCCACCATAGCAAGTCCACTGCCACCAAACCATGTTACAAGGCAGAACTATGCAATAGCCTTGAGGAAGAAGAGTGAAGTTCCACCATCATCCCTCCCAAGTGAAGGCAAAGTGGTCTTGACTCCCAGGAAATATGTCAATGGAGAAGAAAGCATCAGTTAGAGCTAAATCCTTATAAGTTCCAAGTTAATGACTGAGGCAGTCCATGATATCTTTCACTGTTGGAAACACCACATGCAAGGGAGGAATAATTTTATTAGGGTCTCAGTAATCTACAGTCATCCTCCTTGTAACATCTCACTTTCTCACAAGTCATACTGTTGAATTAAATGGGCTCTGTGTGGGGTTAATGAAGCCTAACGTCTTCAGTTCCTGGATGATGGCAATAATTAGTTCATGAACCCTCGTGTTTTGTACTGCTTGTTCGTTTGTCACCTGCCTAGCTATGAATAGCAGTATGGTGGATGGGAAGCATGTCCCCTCAGTAAAGCTTTAGCCACATGCACCCATAGCTGGAACTTCCCGTCTCTAGTGTTCACCCATTAGCCTTGTGATGAGCAATACATACACAGTATACTCCAGAGGTAGTAGATGCCCTTCTCTCAAAGTCGGGTTTACTACTTTTACCCAGATAGAGGATCCTCCGTATCCATCTATGAGAATTAGCTGCCTGGGAAACCTCTCAGGGTTGCTGTACAATACTGTTACTCAATTCCTGTATCAACCAGTGCCAATGCTCACTGAATATTAGGAGACAGGTGAACAGCGAGCTCTATGTGAGAGCACTAGTCCCCAACAATCTCACAGGGTAGGTTTCTGATATCCCCCCAATCAAGTGTAAATCCTCAGTTGCTGATGCTCATTTCAAATAGCCCAGGATCCCTCAGAAAATCCTGTAACCATACTTCTGAGAGCCCTAGTGCCTACTGAGATACTTTACCTAAGTTGGAGTTCTTACGTTGCTGGACCTAAAGCTAGAGATTTGCCTGAGGCAGTCAGCAGATGGCAGATGTATGCTGAGTTACAAAAAATATTACAGAAGTTGGGCATGTGCATTGCCATCTATCATATTGGGACTCATGGACCAGGTGAGGGTGTTGTCACCACAGAAATATGAGATGTTGTGCTGCGTATTGCACCCTCTGCCCCATTTGGCCCCTTAGTGGCAATACTAGCCATGTGTGTGGGATGATCTATCAGTGTGATACAGGCTCCTTCCATCAGGATATCTAAAGTGAAATGATTCCCTAATGCATTATGAATGCAATCTGAATCCACTGTCACAGTGCTGTTCATGTGATCACAGACACCAGTGTTTCCACTTCCAGCTCTAAGAGCAAAATCCCATCCAGTCTTACCTTCTATAGTTGAAACAGTCAGGCCATGGTGGATTCAAAGGGCTTTTGTCTAAACTTAGTCCCCAGATCCATTAGGTCTGCCTATGTATACATGAAGAATTGAATGCTCAATCACTTGGCTTAGGGAGGTTGGTGATTCTGTGGATGCTCCTGAGGATCCTTTGGTTGTTGGCCATTTATCTTCTGGATAGTCACAAGATAGTCCTCAAACAGCAATGGGGGCTCAGCATGATCCTTGCTACTGGAGGATGTGACCAGTGCAATCATCAGGTGAAGGTACAGCTGAGACAGTGGCACCCCTACTTCCCAGGTATGAATTGTACCTTCCTTTACCCTTTTGTGCTCTCTTGCCTCCTCTAAGGTGAGCTCCTGTCCCCACTCCTGGGTCTCTACCTGCAATCTAGCATTATTTTCTGCCAGTGAGATGTATCCACCCCACATCTCTAGACACTGCCTAGGCATTCTTCCAATCCAAGGTTTCTCCCAGAGCATGCAATGCCTTCTCCACACTAGTGGTTGATCCATCCACTTCAGCAAACGCATGAGAGGGGCATCAATGCCAACAAGACCATGGCCTTATGACTGACCACTCCTAAATCCCACCTTCCAATGATTTAAGAGGCTTCCTTTTTGTCCTGAGCAGAATCCTGCTGGTTAACCCAAGTGTAACACAGAAGCTCAGCTCTAGGAAGATTAGGTTCAGATTCAGACAGATCAAAGAACAACATTGAAGCCTTGCATAAATTCATACCTCTTTTTTCTCACAGCAGCAGATGAGCATACACAATAAACATCTGCTATGCTTATGGCTGTAGATGAGTGTGCAAGAGAGGATCCACACTCAGCTACAATTTCTTATATGAGCTTACAAACAATAGTGGCAGTCAGCTAGCAGTTATATAACAGGATGATAGGAGTTCCAGACCTGCAGGTTCTCATTACAGTTGGGGAGCCTGACAAACCTCCTTTTCCCAACATAATTTAAAGATTTGCATAGGCCAATTAGAGGGATCAGTGATAATTCCTATTTTGGCCTGAGCACCTGACAGGATGGAGTTGCTGTTAACTGAGGTAGACCATGAATGGTATGGATTTGGAGGGAAAATTATATTGAGGCATATTTAAACAGAAATACCTTGTAACAGTTTGCCAGTGAAATGAGAAGAAAGATTACCATCTTAGAATAAATTTGAGAAATCAGTGTTGAAAGGGATAAAAGAAAAGATAAACTAGATTTTTTGGAAAAAAAGGAGAATGCCTGAACCAGGAAAGCAAATTATGACTCCGGGGAAGTGCTGAAAGCCCACTGAGACTGCAGTCATCAGTTTGATGCAAGCTCAGTCATTGTGATTGGTGGTTTTGTCCAATAACTTTCATCCACTTTAATGCAAGCAAAGAGTAGAAAAATGGTTTATTTCAGTGTTGTTATTATTTGATCATGAAAACACAGCTCTGTGAAAAAAATGACAAGGAAGTTTGAGGGTATATGAATGTGATTATAATGAATGACCATGAAATCTAAAGAGAGGGTACCAGGGTTAATGAAAACCTCGATGAATGAACAAAGTGTGAGATCTGGTAGTTTTACATAACTGCTGGAATGTCCAAAGAAATCACCTGAAATGGAGTTGTTGATAATCACAAAAATAAAGCAATAAAATGAATTTATGATAATGCATACATAGAGGGCACAACCCTGAGAAAGGCGACTCATTAAGACAGAAGACCACAAGAGGATGTGTGCGGAGAAATTCATGGCGCCTGGAGGATGTGCAGTGAGAGGAATTCTATATGTTGCTTATAGAAATTATCAAAAATTAAGACCAGAGTAGATTCAGAGAGAAATGTGAAGACAGAAACAGAAATGAGTACCCTTAGCTATCAGGAAATAACAGAAAAATAAAGTGTAGTGGAGAACAGACCCCAGTGGTGTAGGATTCAAGCCAGGGGATTTAGAAAGAGGAGGGAAGAATTGAAATTGTTGAAAATACAATGATGAGAACAGGAACTACCCAGACTTTTCCAGCCACACTGAATTGGAAGTTGGAGGAAGGATAGAAGCAAACAAAACACTGCAACTCACCATAGGAAGGGGCAAAAGTACCAAAAAAGACTTTCACAAAGTCCAAGATAACAGTGGTTTGCTCTTGATGAACCATGGAAGGTTTCTTGAGTCATCTGAAGATTAGAGAAGGAAGAAAAATGGGTTCAGACATCACATGACATACAGGATGGAGAAGATGAGGCATATCAGGGTGACTGCAGCTTCCTCTGGCCAAACCAAACAGAAGAACAAAGAGTGTGATGAAAGCCTCTATGGTCTACCCAATACCATTGATATTGGGAGACGGGAGCTGTTTATAGGGTGAGGAAATGTGGAGTATCTTTATCTTAGAGATATGTCTATTCTTCTTTCTCTTCTGCAAATTAAAATTCACATAATTTATTAATTTAATAAAGCATATACTTTCTTAAATTAATAAAGGTATTTTAAAGTATTCTGCTACTATCCAAGATGGAAAATGGGACTGTATTTAGCGCTGAGGCTGTTTGGAAAGTATATTAGCACACAATAGTTGAAAATTTCCTTTAAAAAAGATTATTATGCTAGGCAACTAGAAATGAGGGTATTCAAAAAGTTTGTAAAAATGGGATTAAAAGATACGTATACTTTAGTGCAAAATGGATTTCAAAATTTTATGCACCAGAATAAACTTATCTTTTACTTCCATTTCCCATGAACTGCTATTTCAAGCCAATAAACTCATCCCAAGTATTGCTTATATAATATATGGGGTGATAAAATACATATCAAAATTAAGTTGAATTTCAAGCTGTCTTTTTTTTTTTTTTTTTTGACAGGCAGAGTGGACAGTGAGAGAGAGAGACAGAGAGAGAAAGGTCTTCCTTTGCCGTTGGTTCACCCTCCAATGGCCGCCGCTGCAGCCGGCGCACCACGCTGATCCGATGGCAGGAGCCAGGATCCAGGTGCTTCTCCTGGTCTCCCATGGGGTGCAGGGCCCAAGCACCTGGGCCATCCTCCACTGCACTCCCTGGTCATAGCAGAGAGCTGGCCTGGAAGAGGGGCAACCGGGACAGAATCCGGCACCCTGACCGGGACTAGAACCCGGTGTGCCGGCGCCGCAAGGTGGAGGATTAGCTTATTGAGCCACGGCACCAGCCCAAGCTGTCTTTTTCTATAGGGTGTTCTTCTTGTCAAAATGCACGAATATCCTCTTCCTTTGAACAATTTGCCTCAACTTCTGATCTTCAAAGTACACTAAAATTTTTAGTTTTATTGTATTATGGTACATATTCTTGTTAAAAGCACCAAGACTTCTTAACTTTAAGAAAATATTAAAGAAATTTTTTTCTAGAAAGATAAAAATCTGTTGAATAGTATACTTTCCTAAGTGTTTTTTCTCTTCTGGAATTTTTTTTCTATTAGGGCATGTTAAAACCTAGGCCATGTTATGAAACATGTTTAGTAAGATGCTTCTGTTTATAGAATTAATTGGTTCAATGTAATTTACTCTTAAATTCTTCAGCTATCTCTGTGCCTGAACTCACATGAACAATTATTTAATGAAAGGGCACAGTATAGGAATTCAGTATTTTGGGAGTACATTGAAGAATGTAAGGTTTATCTTTATCTTAAGTATAGAAACTAACCAATATGATTTGATGTACAAAATTAAGAGTGCAATGGGAAAAAATCATTTCCAAGCAAAGTACTACTCAGAAGAAGGTAAAAAGATGTGCACTCCTACAGCTATTTCTTGCAAGTGCCCTTTAGCCATAGTAGCTGTGTTTACCATAAAGCGAACCCAATAAGATACATGCGATTATCAATTTAGTTTAAGACAGAGCATGCCAGAGAACAACTGATAGGGGATAAAGTAAGCAGGGAAATGCGGTTATAGAGAAGTGTTGGAGAATAACAGGGGAGCATTCACTGAATTCGTATTTTGTAAAGACTTGAGATGTGGTGTTGCAGTTGGAGGGAAGGGGCAGAAGAACAAGTGTAAAAGCTGCAAGTGGGCCCAGCACAGTGGCTCAGCAGATAAACCACTGCCTACAGCAGCACCAGTGTCCTATATGGACACCAGTTCTCTCTCTCTCTCTCTCTCTCTCTCTCTCTCTCTCTCTCTCTCCACACTCCCCTTCTCTTTAACTCTGACTTTCAAATAAATAAATAAATCGAAAAAAAAAGACCTGCGTTTGCCAGGTGGCAGCCTGTGTCTCACTGGTTAAGTTGCTGCTTTAACTGTGCATACCCACCAGGGCTGGCATTGTGGCATGGTAGATAAATCCGCTGCCTATGATGCAGGCATCCTGTACGGGCAGCAGTGCATCTTACAGCTGCTCCACTTCTGAAACAGCTCCCTGTTAGTAGCCTGGAAAAACAACAGAAGATGCTCCACATGTTTTTGGCCCCTGCTACCCATGTGGGAGAACTGGATGAAGCTCCTGGGTTCAGCTTGGCCCAGCTCTTGCCATTGAGACCATCTGGGAGTAAACCAATCGGTGAAGATCCCTCTCTCTGTCTCTCCCCCTCCCTCTGTAACTCTGACTTTGAAAATAAATAAACAATGTTTTCTTTAAAAAAAATGTGCAAATCCCATATGGGGTGCCTGAATTGAGTTCTAGCTATTCACTTCTGAGCAGCCTTCTTGCAAAGGTGCACTTGGGAAGCCAGCAGGAGATGGATCAGGTACTTGGGTTCCTACCATCCACGGGGGAAACCTGCATGGCAGCCCTTGATGTTGTAGGCTTTGAGGAGTGAACCAGCAGATGTCAGATCTAACATGGGTTTCCTCCATTAGTTAATGAAATTAACATATTTAGAGAGTGAAATACCCATAGTTTTCTACCATTGCAGCGACAGTTTTCATGAACATGGAGCCTTAATGGAACCCTCCCTAGCCTTCCCAATTATCTCACATTTTTAAGGGTTGAGAGCCTGGCAAGGATTGAGCCAGTCCTGTGCTCAGGATCTCACCAGACTGCAATGAAGGTGATGGCCGTGCCGAGGTTCTCATATAGAGGCTCACCTAGAGGAAGCTGCACTTCCAAGATTGTCCAGGTCATCGGCTGCCTGGTTCCCTAAGACTGTGTGGGAGAGTTTGCCATTCTCTTCTTAGCAGCCCACTGGAAGCAAAGACTCTTAGACTTTCCCACTGTTCCTCACCACATCCGCCATGGGCAGCAAGCTTTCTTCAGGCCACCAGAAGTGCTTCTGTAGCTTCCTGTTCTTTGATTAAATCAGATCCAAGATAATTGGCATTTTGGTTAACTCCAAATTAACTAATTAGTAGCCTAACCCAAGAGTGTTACCCTATCCTATTCTCAGGTTCTGTTCATACTCACGGGGAGGTGATCACACAGTCATCTTTTGTACTACCTACTGCATCCACCCCAAGTTTCTCGTTTTATGAATGATAATTTAGAATAAAGCTACCCTTAACAACAATGTAACACACAAGTGTATGAATGATGATGCATTTCTTCATTTGACTCAGTCTACCCACACTATTACTGGTAAGATTGACCAATGTTTCAATAAATACATTTAGTTATGGAATTGAGTAAATTAGCTTCTTAATGGAAATCAGAGAAAAAAAAACTTGACCTTTGTATAATTTTCATTGCCAAATAACATTAAGCAACATTTGGGACATAATGCATCATTGATTCTATCTTTTGCATGAAAGTAGGTTGTTAAGAGGAAAATAAAATTTCTTTATTGAAATTCAATATGCACTTATATTTTCCTGTAACCTACGATTAATGAGCATATGAGATTTTGATAAATGTGCTATTAAAACAGAAAAATTACATAGAAAGAGTGAAAGACAGCCATTATCACAAACAAGCAGATGTTTTCTTTTCTTATGATACTGCAGGCTTTCATCAGGCACTCCTAATTACAGTCTGTACAATGGTATTCTCGCAATTCAAACCATTAACCTTCCTCTGAAGCAGCAGTTTTTGCACAAGGTACATTGTCATTGCAATGCTCTTGCTCTGTGTAACTCTATGATGGCTTGCAGAATGAGCAGACTATTGAATGAACTTGGGGTTCATTTGCTGTTTCAATGCAAAAAAATATAAGAAAAATACCAATTCCCCACTCACCAACTCAGAATGAGGCATAAACTATTTAGCTATGTTCAAGGAGTAACAAAAATATTTTAATTACAGAATCAGTAATAATGTATTGCTGAAAAATAGTTTGGCTAAAAAGGAAGAGAAATACAAAGAGAATTAGAGGAATAATTTAGCAGTTCCAAAAGGAATGATGTGCAATTATAATATACAATTAAATTCAAGGCTATTCTTCACAAAAGAAGAGGGAAAATGGCATGTCCAAATAACAGATGCTTTGTTTAAAATGTGGTTTTGGTTTTCTTAATTACTACTTAAGATTCAGATTTTCCTTTTAGGGTTATAAGAGCAAATAATCACCAGTTCCTCTCATTTCTATAATATAAGCTTAATAAGATGGTAGAATATTGCATGTGATAGTTTGTCTTCTTGATGAGTCTAAATAAAAGCTTTTGGAGAAAAATTACTTTATTCATGTGCTTTCACAATTAATCCTTTAAATGCTTGAACAGAGATATGATGGTAATAAAACCAAAGCATATTTACATTATATTCTTTTTTAAGATTTATTTATTTATTTGAAAGAGTGACAGAGAGATACAGAAAGTGTGTATGTGTGTGTGTGTGTGTGTGTGTGTGATAGAGAGAGAGAGAAAGAATCTCTTACCTTCTGGTTCACTCTCATGACCACAACAGCCAGGACTGCCCCATGCTGAAGCCAGGAGCCAGGAACTCATTCTGGGTCTCCAAATGAGTGGCATGGGCCCAACTACTTTGACCATGCTTCACTGCCTTCCCAGCTGTATTTTTAAAAGAAAATGTGTGTTTATCTATCTATGTGAAGGACAGAGAGAAAGGGGAGTGGGGGGGGGGAGGAGAGAGACCTTTATATTATATTCCTGTTGAATAAAAAATAAAGTTGCTTGCATCTATTTAGATACTATACAGATGAGGAAATTATTATATTGGTAAATAACAAATATCTTCCATATGATGAGTATGAAATAATAATTCTTACAAAATGAAAATAGTTCGATTTATTTATTTTTAAAAGATTTATGTATTTATTTTAAATTATGAGTTACAGAGACAGAGAAATCTTCCATCCCCTGGTTCACTCCAAAAATTGCTGCAATGGCCAGCACTGGTCCATGCTAAAGCCAGGAGCCAGGAGCTTTATCCAGGTTTCCCACGTGGAGGATAGGTTGTTCAAACACTTGGACCATCTTCTGCTGCTTTGCCCAGGCCATTAGCAGGGAGCTGAAACAGAAGTGGAGCATCCTGGGCACAGACCAGTGACCGTGTGGGATGTACATGTCACAGGTAGCAATTTTACGTGCTATGCCATAATGCAGGCCCTGAAAATGGTTTTATTTTTATTGGTTCCTTTAATTGTATGGAAATTGAAATATTTTCTTTTTTTTAAACTTTTATTTAATGAATATAAATTTCCAAAGTACAGAATATGGATTACAATGGCTTCCCCCCCATAACGTCCCTCCAACCGGCAACCCTCCCCTTTCCCACTCCCTCTCCCCTTCCATTCACATCAAGATTCATTTTCAATTCTCTTTATATACAGAAGATCAGTTTAGCATACATTAAGTAAAGATTTCAACAGTTTGCTCCCACACAGAAACATAAAGTGAAAAATACTGTTTGAGTACTAGTTATAGCATTAAATCTCAATGTACAGCACACTAAGGACAAAGATCCTACATGAGGAGTAAGTGCACAGTGACTCCTGTTGTTGACTTAACAAATTTACACTCTTATTTATGGCATCAGTAATCACCCTAGGCTCTTGTCATGAGCTGCCAAGGCTATGGAAGCCCCCTGAGTTTACTGACTCTGATAATTTTTAGACAAGGCCATGGTCAATGTGGAAGTTCTCTCCTCCCTTCAGAGAAAGGTACCTCCTTTGATGACCCGTTCTTTCCACTGGGATCTCACTCACGGAGATCTTTCATTTAGGTTTATTTTTTTTTTCCAGAGTGTCTTGGCTTTCCATGCCTGAAATACTCTCATGGGCTTTTCAGCCAAATCCGCATGCCTTAAGGGCTGATTCTGAGGCCAGAGTGCTATTTAGGACATCTGCCATTCTATGGGTCTGATGTGTATCTCACTTCCCATGTTGCATCATTCTCTCCCTTTTTTATTCTATCAGCTAGTATTTGCAGACACTATTCTTGTTTATGTGATCCCTTTGGCTCTTAGTCCTATCATTATGATCCATTGTGAACAGAAATTGATCACTGGGACTAGTGAGATGGCATTGGTACATGCCACCTTGATGGGATTGAATTGGAATCCCCTGGTATGTTTCTAACTCTACCGTTTGAGGTAAGTCAGCTTGAGCATGTCCCGAATTGCACATCTCTTCCCTCTCTTATTCCCACTCTTATATTTAACAGTGATCACTTTTCAGTTAAGTTTCAGCACTTAAGAAGAATTGTGTATTGATTACAGTATTCAACCAAATGTATTAAATAGACAAACAAAAAAAAATACTAAGAGGGATCTATCAGATAAGGTGTTTTCAGGATGATATAACCACAGACAAATGTGAAATCCTCTAAAAATATATTTACCCCAAACACTGCTTACCAAATTCTCAGATAATTAATTGCATTTGGAAACCACAAAATAAATATAAATACAATTTCTGAGTAGTTTTTACATGTTTGTAGCCCTAATTTCAAAGGGATTGCTGAAAGGCAACTGTTATACTGGAATAAATAATCGTTAATGCTTTTGCAGTAAACTTGTTTATATGGTACCTCCAATTCTTTCTATATCCAAAACTATTTTCACTCGAATTTTATGAGATTAAATAAAAAATAAAATTTTAATAGAAGCCACATAAGTAGTATAATGCACATTTTCAAAACAAACATGGAATACTTCATTTCATCAATTGGCAATTAATGTTGTTATTTTAAATTTTAGAACATTCAGCTTTATACACTGAACTGAAAATCATTAGCTCTGCCTTTAAATATATCATAATCTTATTTGTCTCACTCTTGAGGTCATCATTTCCATATGGTAGTACATAGTTGTTGATCATGCACTAATTGTTAGTACTATATAAGGCAAATGGCAGTCAACTAAAGAGCTTTAAATCAGGATCTCAATTTTCTAGCACTTTACACTGTTGCCAGGGTTTATGTAGATGGTCAAAGAATCATATAAAATAAAGGAATTGATTTTAGATTCTTGAAATGAGTAGAATAGTAGAATATATTTCATAGGTCACTATTAGCTCTTAAGTCACTAATGCATGCAAGTAACAGTACAGTGTTGTGCATATATCAGTGAATTACATCATGTCTTAAAGTGAGAAATCTGATAATGTGGAAAGTGATCATGAATGCCATGTTTAGTTCTGATATTTTATTGTGATAATGCTTTTATTATTCAAACTTCAAACTTATAGATCACATGCTAAAAACCAAATGCATTTATCAACCTGTTTAACAAAACTCAGGTTAGCTTCCTTTTCGTTGCTTTTTTGCAATCAAATACTAAAAACTGTCTGGTTATGCTGCCAACTTTAAAGCAAGGAGTCAATAAACACACAACACCATTGTTTCATGACAATTGCAGCAGAATTCAATTTCTGCAATGTGATAGAATTGTCTCACTTTAATGAGTCACGAACGTTTCACAGATCTCATTTTTACTGTAGTGAGCAACTTGTGCAACACCAAGCAAGACTCACAGTACACAATTTAAGACTCCTCTTACACAGTTCATAGTGTATGTAGCAGCAAATCCACCAGCACTGGTGCCTAGATTTGGTTATTCAATAAGTATGTGTAAATAAATGACAATTGACTGTAAATATGGAAATAAAATAAGTCATTGCATGGTACAACACAAAGTAGTATGATTCAATGAAAAACTAAGTATTTTAAGGTGATAAAACAGACACATTAGGATTGTAGTAAGTTATTTTTAAAAGCAGCTTTTGTAGACACAGTAAACTGACAGCTTAAAGAGCAAGGCATGACTGTGCCATGAACTTTATTCAATGTTATTGTTTCCTCCAAACCTAGAACAAGAGTGAACATAAGCAAGAATGAATGGAAGTGTTGCTCTAACTACTTTTCATGTCACTTGATTCATGCTCTAATAAACTGGAGAAAGAAAAATTAATGTGGCCCCATTTCACAGAGAAGTTAAGTAACTTGGCTAAAATGGCAGAATTTATACTTAGCAGATCTTCAATCCAAACTTGAACAGAATGGCCCAAATTTTGAGCTAATAACCACAATAGTCTTGCAAGTTCTACCACAAAGTTCTCAACTGCAACTTATGAGTGCAAGACCAAAATTAGTACTAACACAATTTTGACTTTTGTTTTCATCTTTTACATTACCTCATGACCTCTTCAATCATTATCTGTGTATTTCCTTGTCACTCTATCTAAACATCTATTTAATGCAATTTCTTTTTTTCTTCATCATCATTGTCATCATTTATCTATGATCATTTCTTCCAGTAGTCTGGTGAATAACTAAGAATGAATAATCTCAAAAATTTAATTACATACCTTTTTTCCTGGTATTTATATTTCCTATACTTCATGCTAAGTATTTTAGATATTTATTTTATTTATTTTCTTTCTGTTTTTATTTAGTAAATATAAATTTCCAAAGTACAGTTTATGGATTACAATGGCTCCCATACCCATAATTTCTCTCCCACTCGCATTCTCCCATCTCCCACTCCCTCTCCCATTCCATTCACATCAAGATTCATTTTCAATTATCTTTATATGCAGAAGATCAATTCAGTATATATTAAGTAAAGATTTCATCAGTTTGCACCACACAGAAACACAAAGTGTAAAATACTGTTTCAGTACTAGTTATAGCATTACTTCACATTGGACAACACATTAAGGACAGATTCCACATGAGAAGTAAGTACACTGTGGCTCCTGTTGTAGACTTAACAATTTGACACTCTTGTTTATGGCGTCAGGAATCTCCCTAGGCTCTAGTCATGAGTTGCCAAGGCTATGGAAGCCTTTTGAGTTCGCTGACTTCGATCTTATTTGACAGGGTCATAATCAAAGTGGAAGTTCTCTCCTCCCTCCAGAGAAAGGTACCTCCTTTTTAATGGCCCCATTCTTCCCACTGGGATCTCACTCACAGAGATCTTTCATTAGAAATTCTTTTTTTTTTTTTTTTTTTTTTTTTTTTTTTTTTTGCCAGAGTGTCTTGGCTTTCCATGCCTAAAATACTCTCATGGGCTCTTCAGCCATATCTGACTGCCTTAAGGGCTGATTATGAGGCCAGAGTGCTATTTAGGACATCTGTCATTCTATGAGTCTGTTGTGTATCCTGCTTCCCATGTTGGATCGTTCTCTCCCTTTTTTCTTCTATCAGTTAGTATTAGCAGACACTAGTCTTGTTTGTGTGATCCCTTTGACTCTTAGACCTATCAGTATGATCAATTGTGAACTGAAATTGATCACATGGACTAGTGAGATGGCATTGGTACATGCCACCTTGATGGGGTTGTATTGGAATTCCCTGGCACATTTCTAACTCCACCATTAGGGGCAAGTCCGATTGAGCATGTCCCAAATTGTACATCTCCTCCCTCTCGTATTCCCACTCTTATATTTAACAGGGATCACTTTTCAGTTAAAATTTAAACACCTAAGTATAATTGTGTGTTAATTACAGAGTTCAACCAATAGTACTAGAACAAAAGAAAAAAAAAAAAAAACAAAAATACTAAAATGGATAAAGTAGTACATTGTACATCAACAGTCAGGACAAGAGATGATCAAGACACTGTTTCTCATATTGTCCATGTCACTTCAGCAGGTTTCCCCTTTGGTGCTCAGTTAGTTGTCGCTGATCATGGAGAACATATGATATTTGTCCCTTTAGGACTGGCTTATTTCACTCACAATAATGTTCTCCAGATTCCTCCATCTTGTTGTAAATGACCGGATTTCGTTGTTTTTGACTGCTGTATAGTATTCTATAGAGTACATGTCCCATAATTTCTTTATCCAGTCTACTGTTGATGGGCATTTAGGTTGGTTCCAGGTCTTAGCTATTGTGAATTGAGCTGCAATAAATATTAATGTGCAGACAACTTTTTTGTTTGCCAATTTCATTTCCTTTAGGTAAATTCCAAGGAGTGGGATGGCTGGGTTGAATGGTAGGGTTATCTTCAGGTTTCTGAGGAATCTCCAGACTGACTTCCATAGTGGCTTGACCAGTTTGCATTCCCACCAACAGTGTGTTAGTGTCCCTTTTTCCCCACATCCTCTCCAGCATCTTTTGTTGGTAGATTTCTGTATGTGAGCCATTCTAACTGGGGTGAGGTGAAACCTCATTGTGGTTTTGATTTGCATTTCCCTGATTGCTAATGATCTTGAACATTTTTTCATGTGCATGTTGGCCATTTGGATTTCTTCTTTTGAAAAATGTCTATTGATGTCCTCAGCCCAACTCTTAAGTGGGTTGTTTGTTTTGATGTTGTGGAGTTTCTTGATCTCTTTGTAGATTCTGGTTATCAACCCTTTATCTGTTGCATAGTTTGCAAATATTTCTTCCCAATCTGTCAGTTGCCTCTTCACTCTCATGACTGTTTCTTTTGAAGTACAGAAACTTCTCAATTTGATGCAATCCCAATAGTGAATTTTGGCTTTGACTGCCTGCGCCTCCAGGGTCTTTTCTAGGAAGTCTTTGCCTGTACCTATATCTTGGAGGATTTTTCCAATGCTCTCTAATAATTTGATGGTGTCCGGTTGTAGATTTAAGTCTTTAATCCATGTTGAGTGAATTTTTGTGTAAGGTGAAAGGTAGGGGTCTTGCTTCATGCTTCTGCATGTGGAAATCCAATTTTCCCAGCACCATTTATTGAATAGAATGTCCTTACTTCAGGGGTTGGTTTTGGATACTTGATCAAATATAAGTTGGCTGTAGATGTTTGGGTTTATTTCTGGTGTTTCTATTCTGTCCCATTGGTCTATCCATCTGTTTCTGTACCAGTACCATGCTGTTTTGATTACAACTGCCCTGTTGTATGTCCTGAAATCTGGTATTGTGATGCCTCCGGCTTTGTTTTTGTTGTACAAGATTGCTTTAGGTATTCGAGGTCTCCTGTGTCTCCCTATGAATTTCAGCATCACTTTTTCTAGATCTGAGAAGAATGCCTTTGGTATTTTGATTTGTATTGCTTGAATCTATAAATTCCTTTTGGGAGAATGGACCTTTTGATGATATTGATTCTTCCAAATCCATGAACATGGAAGATTTTTCCATTTCTTGGTATCCTCTTCTATTTCTTTCTTTAAGGTTTTGTAATTCTGATCGTAGAGGTCTTTAACGTCCTTGGTTAAGTTTATTCCAAGGTATTTGATTGTTTTTGTAGCTATTGTGAATGGGATTGATCTTAGAAGTTCTTCCTCAGCCATGGCATTGTCTGTGTATACAAAGGCTGTTGATTTTTGTGCATTGATTTTATATCCTGCTACTTTGCCAACTCTTCTGTGAGTTCCAATAGTCTCTTAGTAGAGTTCTTTGGGTCCCCTAAATAAAGAATCATATCATCTGCAAAGAGGGATAGTTTGAGTTCTTCCTTCCCAATTTGTATCCCTTTAATTTCTTTTTCTTTCCTAATAGCTCTGGTAAAACTTCGAGAACTATATTGAATGCAGTGGTGAGAGTGGGCATCCCTGTCTGGTACCAGATCTCAGTGGAAATGCTTCCAAATTTCCCCCATTCAATAGGATGCTGGCCGTGGGTTTTTCATAAATTGCTTTGATTGTATTGAGGAATGTTCCTTCCAAACCCAGTTTGCTTAGAGTTTTCATCATGAAAGGGTGTTGTATTTTATAAAATGCTTTCTCTGTGCCTACATATGGCTTTTCTTCTGCAGTCTGTAAATGTGGTGTATCACATTGATTGTTTTGCCAACATTAAACCATCCCTGCATACCAGGGATAAATCCCACTTGGTCCGGGTGGATGATCTTTCTGATGTATTGTTGCATTCTATTGGCGAAAATTTTATTGAGAATTTTTGCATCTATGTTCATCAGGGATATTGGTCTGTAATTTTCTTTCAATGCTGCATCTTTCTCTGGCTTAGGGATTAAGGTGATACTGGCTTCATAGAAAGAATTTGGGAGGATTCCCTCTTTTTCAATTGTTCTGAATAGTTTGAGAAGAATTGTAGTCAGTTCTTCTTTAAATGTCTGGTAGAATTCATCAGTGAATCCATCTGGTTCTGGGCTTTTCTTTGTTGGGAGGGCCTTTATTACTGTTTCAATTTCTGTCTCAGTTATGGGTCTGTTTAGGTTTTCTGTGTCTTCCTGGTTTAATTTAGGTAGGTTGCATGTGTCCACGAATCTATCCATTTCTGATAGGTTTTCCAGTTTGCTGGCATACAAGTCCTTGTAATAATTTCTGATGATTTTTTTTTTTATTTCTGTGGTGTCTTTTGTTACATTTCCTTTTTCATCTCTGATTTTATGGATTTGGGTCTTTTTTTTTCTTTAGTTAGTTGGGCCAATGGGGTGTCAATTTTATTTATTTTTTCAAAAAACCAGCTCCTCGTTTGGCTGATTTTTTGTAATGTTTTTCTTGATTCAATCCTGTTGATTTCTTCTCTGATTTTAATTATTTCTCTTCTCCTACTAGATTTGGGTCTGGTTTGCTGCAGATTTTCTAGATCCTTGAGATGCAGTGAAAGCTCATCTATTTGGTGCCTTTCCAATTTCTTGATATAGGTACCTATTGA